>NW_022610346.1:0-125117 GCF_000309985.2 Brassica rapa | reverse complement strand
TGAGAGATCAAGTGAGAGTGGTGGTGATAGTTCTTGAAGAAGCTGCATCCCGAGAGCTACATCTTCATTCCGGGAGTCTTATCTAGCTGTTTGAGGGTTCTTTGAAGAGTAAAGACAAGGCACGGAAGGGTTTGAGCTGGTGTTGTAGTTCTTATACACTTTTGTGTATTAGAGCATGATTCAACTAATCAGGGATAATCAGATGAAAAGATTAAAGAGATTAAGAGATTTTAGTGAGAGAATAGAGAGAGAGACTCAAAACTCCATTAATTAATAACTGATAAGGGTTTACAAGTATATAAAGAGAGAGCAACAAGGGATTTCGAAATGTATAAGCATGTGTAGTCAAAGGACAGGCTGGAACTCCTTTTGAATCACTTGGCTGTGCTTTCTCACATGCTTGCACTAGTGTAAAAGCATCCTCTCCTTTCCAGCATCATACAGGCTGTCAAAGTGCTCCCTTATCCTCCTTATCCTCTTAGGTCGAGTTTACCCTCTTCTCTTCACTAAGTTACCTTCTCATCTCATCAGATAACTTCCCAAGTAGTTACTGTGGTAAAATAAAGTTACCACAGTAAAACCTCTAAAGTTACTGTCTCTCCTTGGTCTTCATCTCAATACTCCCCCTCAAGCTTGACCATGTAGAACAAGTCAAGCTTGGAAACCATGAAGACCTCCCTCATTAAAAACCTCACCAAGTAAAACCCATTGGGATAAAACCTTGATGAGGGAAAAAGAGTGGAGACTCCATGGTTAAGGGGCTCAGCTCCTGGGAGTAAGATCAATGAGTCCAAGCCTTGATAGTATGGACTCCATTGTCTTTAATCTCGCTGCCTTAGTAAACACATCTGCAAGCTGATCTTCACTTCTTGTATAGCATGGCAGAATCACTCCCAAGATAATCATCTGCCTCACCTTATGACAATCCACTTCTATGTGCTTTGTTCTCTCATGAAACACTGAATTGGAAGCAATGTGGATAGCTGCTTGATTGTCACAATGCATTGTCATAGGTGTGGTCTGCTCGATCTCCAAGTGCTTCAAAATACCCTTGATCCACACTAACTCATTTGTAAGCTTCAACATAGCTCTATACTCAGCTTCAGCACTTGAACAGGAGATGACCTTCTGCTTCTTACTCTTCCAAGTAACCAGATTCCCTCCAATGAATGTACAATACCCAGTAGTTGATCTCCTGTCCACTCTATCTCCTGCCCAATCAGCATCACAATACCCAACCACTTCTGTACTGCCATTGCAACCCATCCAAACTCCTTGTCCATGCGAGCCACTCAAATACCTTAGTATCCTATCAACCATCTTCCAGTGATGTACCTTTGGTGCCTGCATATGTTGGCTCACTTGATTCACAGCAAAGCATATATCAGGTCTGGTGATAGTCAAGTAGATCAGCTTACCCACCATCCTCCTATACAGCTTAGCATCCTCAAACAACTGGTTCTCTTCAACCTCCCCCTCACGCAAGACCTTATACCCTTCCTCAAGAGGTGTCTTAGCTATCTTTCCTCCAAGCACATCAGTCTCCTTCAGCATATCCATAGTGTACTTCCTTTGAGACATAAACAAACCCTCCTTAGATCTGCATATCTCAATCCCCAAAAAATACTTCATCTCTCCCAAATCCTTGATGTCAAACACAGATTTGAGAAACTCCTTTGTAGCCTGAATCCCTGCCTTATCACTTCCTGTGATAATCAAATCATCCACATACACTAGAATCACAATGCTCCCTGAAGGTCCTGTCAAGGTGAAGAGAGTGTGATCTAGTTCAGACTTCCTAAAGCCTCTCCCATTGAGTGTTGTACTCAGCTTCCTGTACCAAGCTCTAGGTGACTGTTTCAACCCATATATTGCTTTCTTCAATCTCAAAACATTCCCTGGCTTTACTAGATGCTCAAGACCAGGAGGTGGATGCATGTATACTTCATCTTCAAGTTCACCTTGCAAGAAAGCATTCTTCACATCCATTTGCCACAAATCCCATTCCAAGTTTGTTGCAATAGATAACACAATTCGAATTGTGTGAAGCTTGGCCACTGGTGCAAAAGTATCAATGTAATCTTCCCCATAAGTCTGTGTAAATCCTCTTGCAACCAGCCTAGTCTTGCGCCTATCTATCTCCCCATTTGCAAGGTACTTGATGGTGAAGATCCATCTGCTTGAAACTGCCTTCTTCCCTTTAGGTAACTCACTCTCATACCAAGTATCATTCCTGATCATTGCATCCCTTTCATCTCCTACTGAATCTCTCCAAACCTTGTGCTTCATAGCTTCCTCATAAGATCTTGGTATCTCATTCTCATCCAAGTTACACATAAACACCATGTGCTCTTCTGGAAACTCAGCAAAGGAACACACGGCTTGAGAGGGATGCTCCACAGCCTGGGCATTGTAGTACACTCTCATGTTTACCCAGTTGGAAGGATCCCTCCTTATCCTTGTGCTCCTCCGCAAGGTCTCAACCTGTTCTTCAGCCTGAACATTCTCTTGTGCTTCCTCTCTTAAACCAGTAGGTTCTCCCTGCTCATTTCCACCTGACTGAGCTTCACTCTCTACTTCCTGTGTCTCCTCCTGATCATGCTGACCTGAATCCTCTTGGTTATGCTCCTGCTCCCCTGATTCAGATCCATTCCCCCTCTCATGATCAAGAGGGGTTGTTCCTCCAGCTTCTCCAGCTTGATTAGAAGGTCCTGTTCTTCCTGGTTCCTGATCTTGGGATAATCCTATCCCTAGTCTCTCCAACAACACTCTCAATGTTGTTGCCTTCTCTGATGGAGCTCGGGACAGATCCTCTAGGTCTTCCCATTTCTTCTCCTCATAATACCCTTTAGACTCAACAAACTTCACTTCTCTAGATACCATAACCCTCCTAGTTATTGGATCATAACATTTGTAGCCTTTCTGAGTGATTGAGTACCCAATGAACATAGCTTTAGTACTCTTTGCTTCTAGCTTGTTCCTTCTTTCTCCGGGAATCATCACATAACATAAGCACCCAAAGACTCTCAAATGATCAATGTGTGGCTTGGTCTTGTTCAATACTTCAAAGGGAGACAGTTTCTTCAAGACACGGGTTGGCACTCTATTGATGAGATAGCAAGCAGTCTGAACAGCATCACTCCAAAACCTCTTAGGGACATTCATGTGGAACATTATTGATCTCGCAACCTCCATCAAATGTCTGTTCTTCCTCTCAGCCACCCCATTTTGTTGTGGTGTGTAGGGACAGCTAGTTTGTTGCACAATCCCATGCTTTGCAAGATGACTCTTGAAAGCATTGCTAGTGTATTCTCCTCCATTATCAGACCTCAGAATCTTCACAGTGGCATTGTACTGGTTAGTAACATATGCTTGGAAGTTCATGAAGGCTTCTAGGACTCTGTCTTTGGAGGGAATCATGGTGATCCATGTGTACTTTGACTTCTCATCAATGAAAGTCACAAAGTACTTATGGCTGTCTCTAGACATACAGGGAGCTGTCCACACGTCTGAATGCACCAGATCAAAGCAATTCTCATATCTGGTTTCTGATGTTGGGAAGACAGTCCTACAGTGCTTTCCAAGTATACAAGCTTCACACTCCAAGTGATTGAACGCCATACTTGGTAGAATCAGTTCAATTGCCTTGGCATGAGGATGTCCCAGCCTTGCATGCCATGTGAGATTATCACACCTATCCGTTGTGCTGCTTAAACACACAGACTCCACAGGACTAGGCGCCTCAGTTGTTTGGAGATGATAGAGCTGATGCTTGCTGTCTCCTCTGCCAATAACCCTTCCAGTCTTCAAATCCTGGAACTCAACTTCATTTGGTCTGAAAACCACTTGACAATCCAGATCAACTGTAGCCTTCTTAACTGAGATTAGATTGGATGTAAACTGAGGTAGGTAGAAGGCAGTGGAGTTCTTCTCAAACAGCTTGAGGTTTCCACTCCTTCTATTGGGATCCTGGTACCATTGGCTATCATGACACTCCCTGTTGCTGCTTTAACCTCACTGATTAGTCTCTTGTCACTGATCATGTGGTGTGTTGCTCCAGAGTCAATGATGATGGGTTTAGATGTGGATGCTTTGGCAGGAGCACCCTGACTCCGGGTCGTAGCCAAAGCATACACATGCTTAACCAACTCATCCCATTCCTTCTTTGTCACACACTCATCTGCCCTCTTGGTATCCATTCCTCTCATATCCGCACTGTCTCCTACTGTTTCTCCCATGTAAGCTGAGTATGAACACTCTCCTATAACCATCTGCTGAAGTACATCCTTGATTCCCTTCAAGATCACATTCATCCTGTCACTTAAGTGCCCAGACTCGCTATCCTTTCTCCATGCCCTTCTCTTCATTAACCACTCCTTAGAAAGTTTTCTCAACCTTCCCTTCTTACAGCTTGTACCTCCCTTCCATCTTTCTGGCTTCCTGTTCATTTCCCACACACAAGTATATTTAACAAGTTCACATACCTCTTCCATAAGGAAGCTGAAGATCACATCTTGCTTCCTCCTTTCTTGACAACATCTCGGATTTGATGTGTGTGTCTTCACCACATCTAGCTCTGACCATACTTCTCTCAGCCTTCCCACAAGCTGATAACACTCATCCTTTCCTTGTCTCAAGCCGCGGATCACCCCTCTGTCCTCAACGACTCTCACAAGCTTGGACTTGCCTAAAGTTGCTTCAATCTCACTCTTTGTAGTGTTTCCTTGAACAACTTCATTTCCCAGCTTCAGACCTCTTGTCTGACCTTCTTCAGTAGCCATTTCCATGAAAGGTTTCCCCTTTCCATGACTACTCCATAACCCACAGCTTTCCAAAGCTCTCTTTGCCCATCTTGACCAATCGCCCTCCCTCTCTTCTTCAAGCTCCATGGTTGTACTAGATCTGTGCTTCATTTCCATGTTGAGATAGTTTGAATCCATCAGAATATCTCACACCACTCAGATAATAAAGACCAGAACTCAAGAACACCAAGAACACTCAAGAACACTCAAGAACTTTATGAAAAAACGAAATCACACTCTCCCCTTTTTAGCAACCTGGCTCTGATACCATATACACTTTTGTGTATTAGAGCATGATTCAACTAATCAGGGATAATCAGATGAAAAGATTAAAGAGATTAAGAGATTTTAGTGAGAGAATAGAGAGAGAGACTCAAAACTCCATTAATTAATAACTGATAAGGGTTTACAAGTATATAAAGAGAGAGCAACAAGGGATTTCGAAATGTATAAGCATGTGTAGTCAAAGGACAGGCTGGAACTCCTTTTGAATCACTTGGCTGTGCTTTCTCACATGCTTGCACTAGTGTAAAAGCATCCTCTCCTTTCCAGCATCATACAGGCTGTCAAAGTGCTCCCTTATCCTTCCTTATCCTCTTAGGTCGAGTTTACCCTCTTCTCTTCACTAAGTTACCTTCTCATCTCATCAGATAACTTCCCAAGTAGTTACTGTGGTTAAAATAAAGTTACCACAGTAAAACTCTAAAGTTACTGTCTCTCCTTGGTCTTCATCTCAATAGTTCTGAGTCTCAAGATCAAGTCTTTTACAAGTTATTGAAGTGAAGCCGCTTAAGATGGAGAGTGGTTCCAAAATGAAGGTTGCTGTGACTTTTAAGGGAAGTAACTACCTAGTATGGTCTAGGATGGTGAAGACTGCTGTGGGAAGTAAGGGTTTATGGAAGCACATCACATCTGGTGAGGCTCCAAAACTCATTACTCAAGGAGGAGACATAGAGAGTGTCTCGGAAGCTGAAGCTGAGAAGTGGCAACAAGAGGACATGATGGTGATGTCTGCTCTTCATAGCTCATTGGAGCCAGCCATTCTTGATGCTTACAGCTACTGTGAGACAGCCAAGGAGCTGTGGGAAACGTTGAAGAAGGTGTATGGAAACACCTCTAACCTCAGCCGGGTCTTTGAAGTGAAGAAAGCTTTGAATGATCTAACTCAGGATGACATGGAGTTCACTAAGCATTTGGGGAGGTTCCGGACACTCTGGTCAGAGCTGGAGATGCTGAGGCCTAGCACAACTGATCCGGAGCTGCTGAATGAAAGAAGAGAGCAAGACAAGGTCTTTGGGTTGTTGCTGACATTGAATCCAAGCTACAGTGGGTTGATTCAGCATATGTTGAGGGCTGATAAGCTTCCTGACTTGGAGGATGCGTGTGCTCAGATACAAAAGGAGCAAGGCTCCATTGGCTTGTTTGGTGGTAAAGGAGACTTGTCCCTAGCCAATGCTGCACAAACTGATCATGAGGAGATACCACAAGCCAACAGAGCAGCACACGGCAAGTATGAAGATAGGAAGTTCAATGGCAATTGTGATCACTGCAAGAAGCATGGACACAAGAAGAGCCAGTGCTGGATACTACATCCTCATCTGAAGCCAGCAAAGTTCATGAAGGAAAGGGAGGCAAAAGCTCATGCTTCTGAAGGAACAAGTGGAGCCGGATCATCTAGCCGTGGAGCAGAAGGAGAGAGGCGTGAGGGTGATGGCAAGGCACTCGTGACATACTCAGGAGCTCCTAACATCCGTGGCAATGATCAGGACTTCATCAGGAGATCCGAGATGGATGCTCTCATCAAAATGCTCAAGGAGAATGGTAACACTCATGGGTACTCCTTTGGTGCATCCATGATAGCTAAGACTATAGAAACCTCTCCTTATGTTACTGATATTGCTAGGATGGATAGAGTTAAAAGCAATGAACAGGCTAGACATGAGTACACCTTTGCTAGAATTGCTAGGATGAATCATGAACTAAATACATTTAGATCACCTTTGAACCTGTGTCATAATGCTAGCAGTGTAACTAAGCCATTAATTGTTGATTCTGGTGCATCTCATCACATGATTAGTGATACAAATCTGATTAAGGATATAGAACCAACTAGTGGACATGTTATGATTGCAAATGGGGACAAGATCCCTATTAAAGGAATAGGAAACTTGAAGTTGTTTGATAAGAACACTAGAGCTTTCTACATGCCTGAATTTACATCTAACTTGCTATCTGTTAAGAAATGCACAACTGATTTGAATTGCAATGTTATATTCAGTCCTAATGATGTAAAGTTTCAGGATATTGAGAGCAGCCACTTGATTGGAAAAGGAATCACTAAAGGAGAGTTGTACTTGCTTGAAGAACTTGATCCTGTTTCCAATTACAATTGCTCGTTTACTACTGCTTCTAGTTTAAATAAAAATGCTTTGTGGCATGCTAGATTAGGACATCCTCATGGTAGAGCTTTGAACTTGATGTTACCAGGTGTTTTATTTGAGAATAAGGATTGTGAAGCTTGCATCTTAGGCAAGCATTGTAAAACTGTATTTCCAAACTCTACTAGTGTTTATGATAAGTGCTTTGATCTTATTCATTCTGATGTGTGGACTGCACCTTGCATATCTAGAGACAATCATAAATACTTTGTCACATTCATTGATGAAAAATCCAAATACACCTGGTTAACTTTAATCCCATCAAAAGATAGAGTGATAGATGCATTTAAGAACTTTCAAGCTTATGTGACTAACATTATAATGCCAAGATTAAATTTTTAGATCAGATAATGGAGGGGAGTACACAAGCTATGCGTTCAAGAGTCATCTAGAGCATCATGGGATCTTGCATCAAACAAGCTGTCCTTATACTCCACAACAGAATGGGGTAGCTGAGAGGAAGAACCGACACTTGATGGAGGTTGCTAGGTCACTGATGTTCCAAGCAAATGTTCCAAAGAGGTTTTGGAGTGATGCTGTGGCTACTGCTTGTTATTTGATCAACAGGATTCCCACAAAGGTGTTGAAGGATGAAGCACCATTTGAAGTTCTAAACAAGCACAAGCCATCAGTGGATTACTTGAGAGTATTTGGATGTTTATGCTTTGTGTTGATACCAGGAGAGTTGAGAAACAAGCTAGATGCAAGGAGCACTAAGGCTATGTTCATTGGCTACTCAACAACACAAAAGGGATACAAGTGTTATGATCCAGCAACTAGAAGAGTCCTAATCTCTAGAGATGTGAAGTTCATAGAAGCAAGAGGATACTATGAAGAAAAGAATCAAGAGGAGCTAAAGGATTTAACATCAGATAAGGCAGAAGCTTTAAGACTGATTTTGGAAGGTCTAGGTATCAAGATGAACCAGGATCCAAATGTGGGGAGTAGGAACCAACATGAGAGTTCTCCGTCCCCTGTTGAAGCTAATCAGTCACCTCACCTTGATCGTGAGGGGGGAAGGGAATCTGAAACTCAAGAAGATGGTCAGGATGGAGCCGGCTTGAGTGAAGAAGAAGAAGGGAGTGTTTCAGGCTCTCACAATCAAGGTGATCAAAGCCAAGGAGAAGTGGAAGCTCAGGCTGAAGCACCAGAACCAAGTGTCCAAGAGGAGCAGGTTCAGAACCAACCAGTATTGAGGAGAAGCACAAGGCTGAGAAAGGATCCTTCTAGTTGGGTAAACACGCGAGTGTACTACAATGCCCAAGCTGTGGAGCATCCTTCTCAAGCTGTGTGTTCGTTTGCTCAATACCCTGAAGAACATTGTGCCTTTATGGTAAACTTGGATGAGAACTACATACCAAGAAGCTATGAAGAGGCAATGATGGATGAAGAATGGAAGGAATCAGTTGGAGCTGAGGCAGGAGCTATGATCAAGAATGATACATGGTATGAGAGTGAGTTACCAAAAGGGAAGAAGGCTGTGACTAGTAGATGGATCTTCACAATCAAGTATAAGGCTGATGGAAAGATTGAGAGGAAGAAGTCAAGACTGGTTGCAAGAGGGTTTACTCAAACTTATGGAGAAGATTACATTGAGACCTTTGCGCCAGTAGCCAAACTACACACAATCCGGATTGTATTGAGCTTAGCTGTGAACCTTGGATGGGGCTTATGGCAAATGGATGTGAAGAATGCATTTCTACAAGGAGAGCTGGAGGATGAAGTGTATATGCATCCACCACCAGGCTTGGAACACTTGGTGAAGAGAGGAAATGTGTTGAGACTGAAGAAAGCTATCTATGGGCTGAAGCAATCACCAAGAGCTTGGTACAACAAGCTGAGTACTACTCTGAATGGCCGAGGCTTCAAGAAGTCTGAACTAGACCACACCCTCTTCACTCTCACTACTCCCTCAGGTATGATTGCACTCCTTGTGTATGTTGATGATATCATTATCACAGGAAGTGATAAGGAAGGTATCACAGCAACCAAGGAGTTCCCTAAATCCATGTTTGAGATTAAAGACTTGGGAGAAATGAAATACTTCCTTGGAATTGAGATATGTAGATCCAAGGAAGGTTTGTTTATGTCCCAAAGAAAATATACACTTGATCTTTTGAAAGGTGCAGGTGCTTATGGAGGCAAGACAGCAAGGATGCCTATGGAGGATGGCTACAAAGTCCCACGAGAGGGGGAGATTGAAGACAGCAAACCTTATCAGGATCCTAAACTCTATAGAAAGCTAGTTGGCAAATTGATTTATCTTACCATAACTAGACCTGACATTTGTTTTGCTGTGAATCAGGTGAGTCAACACATGCAAGTGCCTAAGGAGCATCATTGGCGCATGGTGGAGAGGATCTTGATGTACCTCAACGGCTCACCTGATCAAGGAGTATGGATGGGTTGCAATGGAAGCACTGAAGTGGTTGGATACTGTGATGCGGATTGGGCTGGTGATAGAGCAGACAGGAGATCAACCACAGGCTATTGCACATTCATTGGAGGCAACTTGGTTACTTGGAAGAGTAAGAAGCAGAAGGTGGTGTCTTGTTCAAGTGCAGAAGCTGAATATAGAGCTATGCTGAAGCTTACCAACGAGCTGGTGTGGATCAAAGGGATCTTGAAGCACTTGGAGATTGATCAAGCCACGCCAATGACAATGCATTGTGATAACCAAGCTGCCATTCACATTGCCTCCAACTCGGTGTTTCATGAGAGAACCAAGCACATTGAGGTTGATTGTCACAAGGTGAGGCAGATGATTGTGCTAGGAGTGATCTTGCCATGCTACACTAGAAGTGAAGATCAGTTAGCGGATGTGTTCACCAAGGCTGCAAGGCAAAAGACAATGGAGTCCATTCACATTAGATTGGGACTCATTGATCTTGGGAAGAGAAGGAGCTGATCCCCTAAGTCATGAGGTCTTTACTCTTTTTCCCTCATCAAAGTTTTGTCCCAATGGGTTTTCTTTGGTGAGGTTTTTAATGAGGAAGATCTCATGGCTATCCAAGCTTAGGCTTTCACAAAGCTAAGCTTGAGGGGGAGTGTTAAGATGAGGAGAGAAGACTTGAGGGGTTAAGTATGAATGGAGGAGAAGAAGCTTAGGAGGAATGGAGAAGGTTGGGTGAGGCGTCCGTACAAGGCCGTACACGGCCGTACATGGCCATACTACCTGGCCGTACGCACTTACCTTAGTTGCGGTAAAGCAATAAGTTACCTGGATGGTCACACCTGATAAGGAGAAGGGCTGATCACTTATCTGAAGGATCAGACCGTTACCAAGGAAGAAGGAGCGTGTGACAGCCTGCCTTGGGCTGGAGCGGATCTAGCATAAAGCAAAGATGCTTCACACACGCGGCCTCTCTCATTGGATAGTTCAAACCTCTTCTTATCTTATCCTTTGACTCTACATGCTTTCTCTCCTTTTGTATCTGAAACCCTAGAGTCTCTACCTCACTATATAATGTATCCTAATCTCATTAATGAAAGTTAGTGTTAAGTTATGGAGATGATTAAGTGAAAGGATCAAGGGTTTACATGAGAAGAGAGATCAAAGGAAGAAAAGGAGTAGTTGTGTGAAGTTAAGGAGAAGTGTACGGATAGGGCAAAGGCCGTACAACTCAGGTACCTTGGGAAGAAAGGCAAAGCTCACATCTATCCTAAAGTGGCCGATGACTCTACAAGAGGAAGAGGCTTTAGGATATGACCGTTGAAGGATAAGGTTGGGACGCGGCTTAAGCTGTTGCTAGCTGTAAAGGCAAAAGGAGCATCTAGGCAAAGATGCCTTTGGCATCAAGCGTGTAAAGCCTCACCTCCGTTCATTCAAATGAAGCGCGCCTCTCCTTGGTTTGACTCCACATGCTTAGTCTTTAGGAGTTGCTTTCACTATTACAAAACCCTTGTATGCTGATCCATATAAATATGTAATCTCTCCATAATAATAAACCAAGCAAGTTATGAGTCTCTCTTAGTCTCTCTTTAGTTCTTTAGACTCTTAATCTCGTCTTTCATACTTTAATCTTCTCTAAATCTCTTCTAATCTTTCCTAAATACTCAGATCACTCTAAACATCACTAAAAGTGATATGGTATCAGAGCCAGGTTAGTGAGAGCCTGAGGTCGTGTGAGATTCTTTGAAGCCTCAAGGTTGAAGCTTTGAAGAAACTCTTGTGTGTTCTTGTGTGTTTGAGAGTTTCTGGGTACTTTTCAAGTTTAAGACTGATTGTGGTGTGTCATCTGAAGCTGTGTGGGTTGAAGATCGAGGCTGTGAAGGTTTCTACAAGTCATTCAACTCAAGATAAAGTTTCTGAAACTTAGAGAGTTCATCATTCAACATGGAGAGTGGGATGAACATGAACATGAAGGTAGCTGTGGTCTTCAAGGGAACCAACTACTTGGTGTGGTCTCGGATGGTGAGAACCACGGTGGGAAGCAAGGGGTTGTGGAAGCACATCACCCCCGGAGAAGCTCCAAAACTCATCACTCAAGGAGAGGATGATGGTGAGGCTGCAAGCAAGGCGGAAGAGAAGTGGCATCAAGAGGATATGCTGGTGATGTCTGTGCTTCATGCGTCACTTGAGCCTGCTATTCTGGATGCATACAGCTACTGTGAGTCTGCTAAGGAGCTGTGGGATACTCTGAAGAAGGTGTATGGCAACACATCAAACCTAAGCCGAGTGTTTGAAGTGAAGCAAGCCATCAACAACCTTGTACAAGAAGACATGGAGTTCACCAAGCATCTAGGGAGGTTCAGGAGTCTCTGGTCCGAGATGGAGATGCTTAGGCCAAGCACAACGGATGCTGATGAGCTTAACAAGAGGAGAGAGCAAGACAAGGTCTTTGGGCTACTCCTCACGCTGAACCCGGCTTACAACGGTCTCATCCAGCACCTGCTTAGAGAAGACACTCTACCTGATCTTGAGGATGTGTGTGCGCGGATTCAGAAGGAGCAAGGCTCCATTGGGTTGTTTGCAAAGAAAGGAGACCTGTCCCTTGCAAGCCAAGCAACTCAAGAGGAAGGTAGTGAAGCTCCACAAGCAAACAAGGCTGCGGCTGCGCATTGGAAGTTTGAGGAGAGGAGGTTCAATGGGAGTTGTGATCACTGCAAGAAGCATGGCCACAAGAAGAGCCACTGCGGGATACTCCATCCTCACCTCAACCCGGCTAAGTTCATGAAGGACCGTGAGGCAAGGGCTAATGTCTCGGATGGAACAAGTGGAGTATGAGATTAAGAGATCCTTAGAGTAATCAGAATAAAGAGAGTGTTTAAGAAGTGATTAGGAGAAGTTTGTGAAAGATTAAGAAACTAGATAGAGCCGTTTAGAGTCTAAGAGATAATCATAGTGTCTAAGAGATTAGAGAGGCTCAAACTGTATGTTCTTATTAATGAGTGAGGTTACATATTTATATGGAAAGCATAAGGGTTTACAAGAGTCGAAATGGGCACTATTGAAGCATGTAGAGTCAAGGTTGCTTTCCGGATGATTGGATGATAAGGCTCACACGCTTTGCCTCTTTACAGCCTGTTCCAGCCTGGCACGCTCTTCCCTTATCCACTCAACGGTCTGATCCCTTCTCCTTAAGCTCCCAAGGTAACATCTCCTTGTTACCGTTTCACTTGGTCGAGTTGGGTAAGTATTGATCGCGGCCATTGGTACGGACGGTACGGCCATGTACGGCCTTGTACGGCCGTCCGTACCATTCACACCAAAACCCCCTAAGCTTCTCCATCTCTTCTCCTCTTCAACTCCTCTTCTCTCCATACCAATATAATCAACTCAACTCAACACTCCCCCTCAAGCTTAGCTTTGTGAAAGCCTAAGCTTGGAAAGCTACAAGATCTTCCTCATTAAAAACCTCACCAAAGAAAACCCAATGGGATAAAACTTTGATGAGGGAAAAAGAGTAAAGACCTTGCAGCTAAGGGGATTAGCTCCTTCTCTTCCCAAGATCTATGAGTCCCAATCTGATGTGAATGGACTCCATAGTCTTTTGCCTTGCAGCCTTGGTGAACACATCCGCTAGCTGATCTTCACTCCTTGTATAACATGGCAAGATCACCCCTAGCACAATCATCTGTCTCACCTTGTGGCAATCAACTTCAATGTGCTTGGTCCTCTCATGAAACACCGAGTTGGATGCAATGTGGATGGCAGCTTGATTGTCACAATGCATTGTCATTGGAGTTGCTTGATCAATCTCCAAGTGCTTCAAGATGCCTTTGATCCATACCAACTCATTGGTAAGCTTCAGCATGGCTCTATACTCGGCTTCTGCACTTGAACATGACACTACCTTCTGCTTCTTGCTCTTCCAAGTCACCAAGTTGCCTCCAATGAATGTGCAATAGCCTGTGGTTGATCTCCTGTCTGCTCTATCACCAGCCCAATCCGCATCACAGTATCCCACCACTTCAGTGCTTCCATTGCAGCCCATCCATACTCCTTGATCAGGTGAGCCGTTGAGATACATCAAGATCCTCTCCACCATGCGCCAATGATGTTCCTTAGGCACTTGCATGTGTTGACTCACCTGATTCACAGCAAAACAAATGTCAGGTCTAGTTATAGTAAGATAAATCAATTTGCCAACTAGTTTTCTATAGAGTTTAGGATCCTGATAAGGTTTGCTGTCTTCAATCTCCCCCTCTCGTGGGACTTTGTAGCCATCCTCCATAGGCATCCTTGCTGTCTTGCCACCATGAGCACCTGCACCTTTCAAAAGATCAAGTGTATACTTCCTTTGAGACATGAACAAACCTTCCTTGGATCTACATATCTCAATTCCAAGGAAGTATTTCATTTCTCCCAAGTCTTTAATCTCAAACATGGATTTAAGAAACTCCTTGGTTGCTATGATACCTTCCTTATCACTCCCTGTGATAATGATATCATCAACATACACAAGGAGAGCAATCATACCTGAGGGAGTAGTGAGTGTGAAGAGGGTGTGATCTAGTTCAGACTTCTTGAAGCCTCGGCCATTCAGAGTAGTGCTCAACTTGTTGTACCAAGCTCTTGGTGATTGCTTCAGCCCATAGATAGCTTTCTTCAGTCTTAACACATTCCCTTTCTTCACTAAGTGTTCAAGGCCTGGAGGTGGATGCATATACACTTCATCCTCAAGTTCACCTTGTAGAAATACATTCTTCACATCCATTTGCCATAACCCCCATCCAAGATTCACAGCCAAGCTTAGTACAATCCGGATTGTGTGTAGTTTAGCTACTGGTGCAAAGGTTTCTATATAATCTTCTCCATAAGTTTGAGTGAAACCTCTTGCAACTAGCCTTGACTTCTTCCTCTCAATCTTTCCATCCGCTTTGTACTTTATTGTGAATATCCATCTACTGGTCACAGCCTTCTTCCCTTTTGGTAACTCACTTTCATACCATGTATCATTCTTGATCATAGCTCCTGCTTCATCTCCTACTGACTCTTTCCATTCTTTATCCTTTATTGCCTCTTCATAGCTTCTTGGGATGTGATTCTCATCCAAGTTTACCATGAAAGCGCAATGTGCTTCTGGATATTGAGCAAAGGAGCACACGGCTTGAGAAGGATGCTCCACAGCTTGGGCATTGTAGTACACTCTCGTGTTTACCCAACTGGAAGGATCCTTCCTTATCCTTGTACTCCTTCTCAGTGGCTGCACAACCGGTTCTTCTTCCTGTTGTTCTTCTACCACTTCATCTTGAGAAGGTGTTTGTATCACACCATGATCATGCCCATGACCATCAGAGCCTATGCTCTCTTCTCCTTCATCTTGGTTAACCTCTTGAGTAGGCTCCTCCTCATGCGTCTCTCCTCCCTCATGATCAAGGTGGGATGGTGAACCAACTTCAGGAGGTGTTGTTGCGTGATCTCTTGGATCCTGGGATGTACTGATTCCAAGACCTTCAAGGATGATCCGCAAGGTGGTTGCCTTGTCTGATGTTAAGTCCTTCAAGTCTTCTTGGTTCTTTTCTTCATAGTATCCTCTATCTTCCAAGAACTTCACATCTCTAGATACAAGAACTCTCCTTGCTATAGGATCATAGCATTTGTATCCTTTCTGTGTAGCTGAGTATCCTATGAACACAGCCTTAGTACTTCTTGCTTCTAGCTTGTTGATCATCTCTCCTGGTTTGAGCACAAAGCATAGACATCCAAAGACTCGCAAGTAATCAAGCACTGGTTTGTACCTGTTCAGAACTTCAAATGGAGCCTTCTCATTCAGAACCTTGGTTGGAGTTCTGTTGATCAAGTAACAAGCAGTGGCAACCGCATCACTCCAGAATCTCTTTGGAACATTACTCTGAAACATAAGAGACCTTGCCACTTCCATGAGGTGCCTATTCTTCCTCTCAGCCACACCATTTTGCTGTGGAGTATACGGACAGCTTGTTTGATGTAGGATCCCATGTTGTGATAAGTGTTCCTTGAATGCATGACCGTGTACTCTCCTCCATTATCTGATCTCAAAATTTTAATCTTAGCATGATAATGGTTAGTTACATAAGTTTGAAAGTTCCTAAATGCATCAAGTACCCTATCTTTGGTCTGAATTAAGGTTAACCAGGTGTATTTGGATTTTTCATCAATGAATGTGACAAAGTACTTATAACTATCTCTAGATAAGCAAGGGGCAGTCCACACATCAGAATGAATTAGATCAAAGCAGTTATCATAGATAGTAGTAGACTTTTGAAACACAGTTCTACAATGCTTGCCTAAAATACAAGCTTCACAATCTTTGTTCTCAAACACAACACCTGGTACCATTAAGTTCAAAGCTTTAACATGAGGGTGTCCTACTCTAGCATGCCACAATGCATTTTTATTCAATAAAGAAGCAGAAGTAAATGAACAACTATAATCAGGAACAGAAGTGAGCTCTTCAAGCATATAGAGGTCTCCCTTAGTCACTCCTTTCCCAATCAATTTGCTGCTCTCAATATCCTGAAACTTCACATCATTAGGACTAAAGATAACATTGCATTGTAAATCATTAGTACATTTCTTCACAGATAATAGGTTTGATGTGAATTCAGGCATGTAAAAAGCTCTAGATTCTTTGTTAAACAACTTAAGCTTTCCTATTCCTCTAATAGGTATCTTATCCCCATTTGCTATCATCACATGCCCATGCGTAGGTTCTATATCTTTAATCAAGTTCTCATCACTTATCATATGATGTGATGCACCAGAATCAACAATCAATGGTTTACCTACTTGTTTAGCATTAAGACATAGATTACTAAGCAATGGATGCATCCTATCAGTTCTAGCAATGTGAGCAGTTCTATACTCATGTCTAGCTTCTAACCGTTCTACCAGTTCTCTAATCAAGTGATCATCCTTGTATGCAATCATAGAGGCTCCAAAGGAATAACCATAAGTGTTACCGTTTTCCTTTAGCATTTTGAAGAGAGCATCAAGGTCTGATCTCTTGATGTAGTCATCATTGCTGCGTGAGCTTGAGGCGCCTGTGTAAGCCACCAGAGACTTCCCATTCCCATCATTGCCTCCAAGCCCATCCGCTTCACTCGCCTTGCTGGTACCAGCTCCATTTGAACCTTCAGTCACATTTGCCCTTCCCTCACGCTCCTTCATGAACTTGGCCGGCTTGAGGTGTGGGTGAAGTATCCAGCATTGGCTCTTCTTATGACCATGCTTCTTGCAATGATCACAGTTGCCATTGAACTTCCTGTCCTCATACTTCCCGTGAGATGCCTTGTTTGCTTGTGGAGCCTCGGTTGAGTCCTCATGAGCTGCTTGATTGGCAAGAGAGAGCTCCCCCTTTCCTCCAAACAACCCCATAGATCCCTGCTCCCTTTGGATTTGCGCACACACCTCCTCAAGGTCCGGAAGCTTATCTGACCTTAGCATGTGCTGGATGAGGTGAGTGTAGGCCGGGTTCAGTGTGAGAAGCAACCCAAAGACCTTGTCTTGCTCGCGCCTCTCATTCAACTGATCTGGATCAGTTGTGCTCGGCCTCAGCATCTCCAGCTCTGACCATAAGGACCTGAACCTCCCCAAATGCTTAGTGAACTCCATGTCCTCTTGTGCAAGACGGTTGATCGCTAGCTTTACTTCAAACACACGGCTGAGGTTGGAAATGTTCCCATATACCTTCTTCAGCGTGTCCCACAGCTCCTTGGCTGATTCACAGTAGCTGTAGGCATCCAAGATAGCTGGGTCCAAGTATGCGTGTAGAACCGTCATCACCAGCATGTCTTCTTGTTGCCATTTCTCCACAGCCGCTTCATTGGAGACCTCTTCTTGATCTCCTCCCTGAGTAATGAGTTTCGGAGCCTCCCCTGTTGTGATGTGCCCCCACAAACCCTTACTTCCCACCGCAGTCTTCACCATCCGAGACCACACAAGGTAGTTGCTACCTTTGAAAGTAACCGCTACCTTCATCCTCATGTTCATCCCATGTTCCATCTTTGCTTGACTTGAAAACTTGAATCTTGAATCTCGTACACACCAACCTTGAGTCTAGAATCACGCAACCACACAGAACGTAGCACAGCTTCAACTAGAACGTATCACAGCTTCAACACCTTCAAGGCTACTCGCGTGTAGCTTCAAAGCCGTTTAGCTTGTAACTCTCTAAAGATCAAACCCCAGATTCAAATGAACCTGGCTCTGATACCATATGAGATTAAGAGATCCTTAGAGTAATCAGAATAAAGAGAGTGTTTAAGAAGTGATTAGGAGAAGTTTGTGAAAGATTAAGAAACTAGATAGAGCCGTTTAGAGTCTAAGAGATAATCATAGTGTCTAAGAGATTAGAGAGGCTCAAACTGTATGTTCTTATTAATGAGTGAGGTTACATATTTATATGGAAAGCATAAGGGTTTACAAGAGTCGAAATGGGCACTATTGAAGCATGTAGAGTCAAGGTTGCTTTCCGGATGATTGGATGATAAGGCTCACACGCTTTGCCTCTTTACAGCCTGTTCCAGCCTGGCACGCTCTTCCCTTATCCACTCAACCGTCTGATCCCTTCTCCTTAAGCTCCCAAGGTAACATCTCCTTGTTACCGTTTCACTTGGTCGAGTTGGGTAAGTATTGATCGCGGCCATTGGTACGGACGGTACGGCCATGTACAGCCTTGTACGGCCGTCCGTACCATTCACACCAAAACCCCCTAAGCTTCTCCATCTCTTCTCCTCTTCAACTCCTCTTCTCTCCATACCAATATAATCAACTCAACTCAACATGGAGCTGGTACAAGCAAAGGAAAGGAGATAGATGGGCGTGAGGCAGGTGATGGAAAGTCTCTTGTAGCCTACACTGGAGCATCAAGCAACCGTGGGAACAATGATCAAGAGTATCTAAGGAGATCCGACCTTGATGCTCTCATTAAGATGTTCAAGGAGAATGGTAACATCTTTGGGTATTCTTTTGGTGCTAGGGTGGTAGAGAACTATGAGAATCTAACTAGAACTGATAGGATGCATGAGAGCTTGATAGAAATGGTAAATCAATCTAGGACTGCAAACTTTGCTAGAAATGATCATGCATTCAAACCATCTAGTATCCTTGCGCATATGGCTAGCTCTCATGACATTAAGCCATTAGTGATTGATTCAGGTGCATCTCATCATATGATAAGCGACACTAGCTTAATTAAAAACATTGTGCCAATGAATGGAAATGTACTGATTGCTAATGGAGATAAGATTCCTATTAGAGTAATAGGAAGTCTTAAACTATTTGATAAGGAAACTAAAGCCTTTTATATGCCTGAATTTACATCAAACTTGTTATCTGTTAAGAAATGTGCTACTGATTTGCAATGCAATGTTATATTCAGTCCTAATGATGTGAAGTTTCAGGATATTAAAAGCAGCAAGATGATTGGAAAGGGAGTGACTAAAGGAGAGCTATATTTACTTGAAGATCTCACTCCTGTTTCTAGATATAGCTGCTCGTTTACTTCTGTTTCTAGTTCTGGTTTAAGTAAAAATGCATTGTGGCATGCTAGATTAGGACACCCTCATAATAAGGCTTTAAAACTGATGTTGCCAGGTGTTTCCTTTGAGAATAATGATTGTGAAGCTTGCATTTTAGGCAAGCATTGTAGAACTGTCTTTAACAAGTCTACTACTGTTTATGAAAAGTGTTTTGATCTTATTCATTCTGATGTTTGGACTGCACCTTGCCTATCTAGAGAAAATCATAAGTATTATGTAACTTTCATTGATGAAAAATCCAAATACACCTGGTTAACCTTAATTCCAACCAAAGATAGGGTACTTGATGCATTTAAAAATTTTCAATCCTATGTGACTAACCATTACAATGCCAAGATAAAGATTTTCAGGTCAGATAATGGAGGAGAGTACACGGGACAAGCATTCAAGCTACACCTAGCACAGCATGGAATTCTTCATCAGACAAGCTGTCCCTATACACCACAACAGAATGGTGTGGCTGAGAGGAAGAACAGGCATTTGATGGAAGTAGCCAGGTCCATGATGTTTCAATCCAATGTGCCTAAGAAGTTTTGGAGTGATGCTGTTGCTACGGCATGTTATCTCATCAACAGGACACCAACTCTGATACTTCAAGGACAATCACCATTTGAGGTACTGAATCAGTACAAGCCTTCTCTTGAGCATATGAAGGTCTTTGGGTGTTTGTGTTTTGTGATGGTGCCTGGAGAGATAAGAAACAAGCTAGAAGCTAAGAGTTCAAAGGCAATGTTCATTGGATACTCATCAAGTCAGAAAGGATACAAGTGCTATGATCCTAACACAAGGAGAGTGTTAGTATCTAGAGAAGTGAAGTTCGTTGAAGAGAAAGGATATTATGAGGAACAGATTCAAGAAGACTTGAAGGATCTTACCTCTGATAGAGCTGAAACCTTGAGGATTATCCTAGAAGGCCTTGGAATCAATATGACTCAAGGACATCAAGGGGGGAGAAGCACTACCCCAGTCCCGGATCATCAGACGTCCAACCTTGAGCATGAAGGGGGGAATGAAACAAGAACTCCAAACCATGAAGAAACAAGTAGAGAAGAGAGTTCTGGCTCTCATGATCAAGCTGTGGAATCAAATGATCAAGAAGAAGGAGCTGAAGAGAGTCAGCTAAGGGAAGAAGGAGCTGAAGCAAGTCAGCTAGGAGAAGAAAGATCTGAAACAAGTGTGCTGCCACAACAAGAAGAACAAGAGATGGCGCAAGAAGGGCCAGTATTGAGAAGAAGTACAAGGCTGAGAAAGGATCCTTCCAGTTGGGTAAACACAAGAGTGTACTACAATGCCCAAGCTGTGAAGCATCCTACTCAGGCCGTGTGTTCTTTTGCTCAATATCCAGAAGCACATTGCGCATTCATGGTAAACTTGGATGAAAATCACATTCCAAGAAGCTATGAAGAGGCAATGGAGGATAAGGAATGGAAGGAATCAGTAGGAGCTGAGGCAGGAGCTATGATAAAGAATGATACATGGTATGAGAGTGAACTACCAAAAGGAAAGAAAGCTGTGTCTAGTAGATGGATCTTTACAATCAAGTACAAGGCTGATGGGTCGATTGAGAGGAAGAAGACTAGACTAGTAGCAAGAGGGTTCACTCAGACATATGGAGAGGACTACATTGAGACATTTGCACCCGTAGCCAAGCTACACACCATTAGGATTGTTTTAAGCTTGGCTGTGAACCTAGGATGGGGATTGTGGCAAATGGATGTAAAGAATGCATTTCTACAAGGAGAGCTTGAGGATGAAGTCTATATGTATCCTCCACCAGGTCTGGAACATCTAGTGAAGAGAGGGAATGTACTGAGGCTAAAGAAAGCCATTTATGGGTTGAAGCAATCACCAAGAGCTTGGTATAACAAGTTGAGCACAACTCTGAACGGCCGAGGCTTCAAGAAGTCAGAATTGGATCACACTCTCTTTACACTCACGACACCCTCAGGTATGGTTGCTCTCCTTGTGTATGTGGATGATATCATTATCACTGGGAGTGATAAGGAAGGTATCAAAGCAACCAAGGAATTCCTAAAGTCTATGTTTGAAATCAAAGACTTGGGAGAAATGAAATACTTCCTTGGAATTGAGATTTGTAGATCCAAGGAAGGATTGTTCATGTCCCAAAGGAAGTATACACTTGATCTTTTGAAAGGTGCAGGTGCTTATGGAGGCAAGACAGCAAGGATGCCAATGGAGGATGGCTACAAAGTACCAAGAGAGGGGGAGATTGAAGACAGCAAGCCATTTCATGATCCTAAACTCTATAGAACACTTGTTGGAAAATTGATTTACCTTACCATTACAAGGCCTGATATATGTTTTGCTGTGAACCAGGTGAGTCAACACATGCAGCTTCCAAAGGAACATCATTGGCGCATGGTAGAGAGGCTGCTGATGTATCTGAATGGCTCGCCGGATCAAGGGGTTTGGATGGGATGTAATGGAAGCACAGAAGTGGTGGGGTATTGTGATGCTGATTGGGCAGGAGATAGAGCTGATAGGAGATCAACTACCGGCTATTGCACATTCATTGGAGGTAACTTGGTGACTTGGAAGAGCAAGAAGCAGAAGGTGGTGTCATGTTCAAGTGCGGAAGCTGAGTATAGAGCCATGCTGAAGCTTACAAACGAGTTGGTATGGATCAAAGGCATCTTGAAGCACTTGGAGATTGATCAAGCCTCTCCAATGACAATGCATTGTGACAATCAAGCTGCTATTCACATTGCATCCAACTCGGTGTTCCATGAGAGAACCAAGCACATTGAGGTTGATTGCCACAAAGTGAGACAGATGATTGTGCTAGGAGTGATCTTGCCCTGCTATACTAGAAGTGAAGATCAGTTAGCGGATGTGTTCACCAAGGCTGCAAGACAGAAGACAATGGAGTCCATTCACATCAGGTTGGGCCTCATTGATCTTGGGAAGAGAAGGAGCTAATCCCCTTAGCTGTGAGGTCTTTACTCTTTTTCCCTCATCAAAGTTTTATCCCATTGGGTTTTCTTTGGTGAGGTTTTTAATGAGGAAGATCTCATGGCTTTCCAAGCTTAGGCTTTCACAAAGCTAAGCTTGAGGGGGAGTGTTAAGTTATGGAGATGATTAAGTGAAAGGATCAAGGGTTTACATGAGAAGAGAGATCAAAGGAAGAAAAGGAGTAGTTGTGTGAAGTTAAGGAGAAGTGTACGGATAGGGCAAAGGCCGTACAACTCAGGTACCTTGGGAAGAAAGGCAAAGCTCACATCTATCCTAAAGTGGCCGATGACTCTACAAGAGGAAGAGGCTTTAGGATATGACCGTTGAAGGATAAGGTTGGGACGCGGCTTAAGCTGTTGCTAGCTGTAAAGGCAAAAGGAGCATCTAGGCAAAGATGCCTTTGGCATCAAGCGTGTAAAGCCTCACCTCCGTTCATTCAAATGAAGCGCGCCTCTCCTTGGTTTGACTCCACATGCTTAGTCTTTAGGAGTTGCTTTCACTATTACAAAACCCTTGTATGCTGATCCATATAAATATGTAATCTCTCCATAATAATAAACCAAGCAAGTTATGAGTCTCTCTTAGTCTCTCTTTAGTTCTTTAGACTCTTAATCTCGTCTTTCATACTTTAATCTTCTCTAAATCTCTTCTAATCTTTCCTAAATACTCAGATCACTCTAAACATCACTAAAAGTGATAGTTAGACAGTTCTAAACAAATCAATCTCTCTATACTTTTCACAATGATTCTCATTTAGTCTCTTAATCTCTTAAATCTACTCTAATCTCTTCTCTATTCTTATCTAAACTCAGATTATAGTTTACATTACTCAAAAGTGATA
The DNA here is from genome assembly GCF_000309985.2 of Brassica rapa. Lineage (NCBI taxonomy): Eukaryota > Viridiplantae > Streptophyta > Magnoliopsida > Brassicales > Brassicaceae > Brassica > Brassica rapa. Next base: position 102,096 of record NW_022610346.1, on the reverse strand, counting down.
TTGTTTGTAAGCAAACCTCCTAACCCTTAATAAGAGCTTGTGTCTTTATTTATTGTGCTGTGAGTGGTGTCTAGAGTCCCAGAATCTCATGTCTTGTTATTGCATTGTCTTGTGTGTTGCCATAGTTTGAATCATCATGAATGTGTTGTAGAATTGAGTAGAATGTCTCTACTGCTTGCATCATGTTTGAAAAGCTGTTTTGCATACATAAGCATGTCTCATATTGTCTAAGTTCAATCCGAGTGTGTACTGATGCTAATGCCTATGTTTAATCCATAAATGAAAGTCTAGCATCAATTAGAAATTGTCTAAGTTGCTTGCATCATTGGTTTTGATTGAAACTGTTGTGCATAGCTTTAATATGTCTCATGGATTGAACCTGTTGCATTCATATAGTTAATGCTTTAGGATTGTGCATTCATGTATTGATGCATTTAAAAATGAGCCTAAATTGTCAATGTATTGGTAAAGCTTGCATTGTCATTTTAGAGATTGAAATCTGCTTGTTCTTGCCTTGATTGATTGGCTTGTTTCAAGGTTTATATATTGCTGTGGCATTGGTGATCAAACAGGATGAATTATCTTGGTTTGATCCCAATGGGATGATCTTATCTTGCATTGAGTTGTGGTGGTGTTAGGTACACAAGGAAAGTGATACATGTAACTCGCCAACAGCCAAGAATGTAGAGACAAAGGTCTTGTGCCATTGCATATCATCACTAGGACATGTTTGTCCATAATCTACAGGAAGTGTAGTGTGATTGATTATGCAATGAGAGATGGCCATTGCATAATACCATTGGACATATCCAGTCCAAAGACTACAGGAAGTGTAGCATGGGTCATTATGCAATGAGAAGTGTGTCTTGTGAGTCTCTCTATGGTGATTCAAACACCCTTGTTCCTAGATAAGGAAGAGAGTTAACTCACAAGGAGAAAGCTATCAGGAAAGACTGATAGTTATAAGACCATGGGGATGCATATGATCATCACAAGCTTAGCTCCTTCTAGTCTTGGTTCTAAGCTTGAGGGGGAGTCTTAATGCATATGATCCATGGTCAGTAACAAGTCTTTGCAAAGGCTCCTACACAGGATCATCAGCCGGAGTTATTCTAGGCAGTCTAAGGGTGAAGGTGAACTGATCAAAGCGGCTTCTATGGTGAAGTGATTGATGAGAAGCTGATGAATCCATTCTGCCTTTCCAAGAAGCTGATGATGCCATGGAGATGGTGCAATGGCCGAGTGGGAACTCATCTAAACAAAAGGGGAGTGTCCTAAGCTCAATTCAATTCAATACATTCATCATTTCAAATCTAAAGTCTAGAAATGATACTTAAAATGATTGAATGGATTGTGTGATGTCTCTTGATAAGTACTGATGCACCTTTGGGATAATGTATCAGGTACAAGTGCTTGAGCCTCATCAAAGAAGAACCTGGTCATTTCCTAGCTTCTCTAAGAAGGCTGTGAAGTCAGTTGAGAGGGGGAGATCCAAACCAGTTCTATGAAGAGGGCAAGCCGTGTGTGAAGTGATGATGAGCCTCACTAGTGTTGTGAAGATGATCTGGTCGTGTCCTAGCTTCTCTAAGAAGGCTGTGAAGTCAGTTGAGAGGGGGAGACTTCAAACCAGTTCCATGAAGAGGTGAAGCTGAGTTGTTGAGTGCGCAAAGTCTTGAGGAGTTGCTGCACCAGTTTAGGCCGTGATCCAGAACTTCTTGTGTCCAACCACACTGGTTCTAAGGCACAAGAGTTCACTGGCCAATCCCTAGGCTTTGGAGAGCTCTACTCTTTTTCCCTTGCAAGGTTTTGTCCCAATGGGTTTTCCTTGTAAGGTTTTTAATGAGGGAGACTCTTCAGAGTTCCAAGCTTGGCTTAGGATCTCCTAAAGTCAAGCTTGAGGGGGAGTGTTGAACTGAAGAGAAGATAGAGCTTGTACAATAATAGGGCAAGCTCTAGAAGATGTCCAGAAGAGTTCAATCAAGCTTCAGAGGTGTTCTGAAGTAGTTATCTTGTGAAGTTAAGTCTAGGAAAGACTTAGACTGATCATGTGAAGGCTGTGAAGGAGTTAGAGAGAAGATGGAAGTGTGGTGCAAAGATAGGGCGTTCAGTACGGCCTTGTACGGTCTAGGGTGAATCATGAAGGTGTTTGGGATCAGTCAAGAAGGAGATAAGGCAATGTGCTTAGTTAGGGATAGTGGTACGGACAGGAGGTCCGTACCATCAACCGTACGGCCACTCCACACGCCCAAGTCATCCGGTTCAGCCCAAATCAAGATGTGCAATGTGAGGGCGGTTCACTCTGATTCTATCCTTTTCTATAGTGACCGTTGAAGTGTGAGAGGGAAAGGGAATATACCAAAGGGATCAGAGTGAGCTGTATGTGCAAGCTGGAAAGGTAAAGGTGTTTTACCTGTACAGCAAGACCAATCTCCTCCCTTCATTCAAATGAAGCAATCTGAGCTCTCCATTCAGTCCAAAGTCGCCAGCTAGCTCCAGCCACATCAAGACCAGTCTTCTCTCATCCTTACCATCCATTTTATCTTTTAATTACAGCCTTAGGATCTAGGTTTGTGATATGAGTTGTGTAAAGGCATATATAAGCCTCTTATGATCACTTTGTAAACCCTTAAGCTGAGAGAGTCTCTCTTCTTCATAAACTTGTTCTTGAATCTTATTCTCTGGCTACTAAGTCTCCTAATCTCGTTTCTAAGTCTCTCAGTCTCTTATACTCTCCATTAATCTCTTAGACTTCACCCATACTCCCTTTGATTCTCTTAATCTCTTTTCTATTCTTCATACACAACTCTCTCATCTGTTCTTACATCACTCAAGTACTGGTACTCTGAAAACCTCATAAACCAGGTGTATTTGGATTTTTCATCAATGAATGTGACAAAGTACTTATAACTATCTCTAGATAAGCAAGGGGCAGTCCACACATCTGAATGAATTAGATCAAAGCAATTATCATAAACGGTAGTAGACTTTTGAAACACAGTTCTACAATGCTTGCCTAAAATACAAGCTTCACAATCTTTGTTCTCAAACACAACACCTGGTACCATTAAGTTCAAAGCTTTAACATGAGGGTGTCCTACTCTAGCATGCCACAATGCATTTTTATTCAACAAAGAAGCAGAAGTAAACGAGCAACTATAATCAGGAACAGAAGTGAGTTCTTCAAGCATATAGAGATCTCCCTTAGTCACCCCTTTCCCAATCAATCTGCTGCTCTCAATATCCTGAAACTTCACATCATTAGGACTAAAGATAACATTGCATTGTAAATCCTTAGTACATTTCTTCACAGATAATAGGTTTGATGTGAATTCAGGCATGTAAAAAGCTCTAGATTCTTTGTTAAACAACTTAAGCTTTCCTATTCCCTTAATAGGTATCTTATCCCCATTTGCTATCATCACATGCCCATGAGTAGGTTCTATATCCTTAATCAAGTTCTCATCACTTATCATATGATGTGATGCACCAGATCTACAATCAATGGTTTATATACTCGTTTAGCATTATGACATAGATTACTAAATGGTGGATGCATCCTATCAGTTCTAGCAATATGGGCATTTCTATACTCATTCCTAGCTTCTAACCGTTCTACTAGTTCTCTAATCAAGTGATCATCCTTATATGCAATCATAGAAGCTCCAAAGGAATAACCATAAGTGTTACCGTTTTCCTTTAGCATTTTGAAGAGAGCATCAAGGTCTGATCTCTTGATGTAGTCATCATTGCTGCGTGAGCTTGAGGCACCCGTGTAAGCCACCAGAGACTTCACATTCCCATCATTGCCTCCAAGCCCATCCGCTTTACTCGTCTTGCTGGTGCCAGCTCCACTTGAACCTTCAGTCACATTTGCCCTTCCCTCACGCTCCTTCATGAACTTGGCCGGCTTGAGGTGTGGGTGTAGTATCCAGCATTGGCTCTTCTTATGACCATGCTTCTTGCAATGATCACAGTTGCCATTGAACTTCCTGTCCTCATACTTCCCGTGAGATGCCTTGTTTGCTTGTGGAGCTTCGGTTGAGTCCTCAATATTAGATTTTGTGATTTAAAGAATGATTAAGTCTAATCTGAGAATTAAAGAGATTGGAGATTAAGAACAAGAGAGAGACTGAAGAGAGAGAGACTCAAAACTCCATTAGATTGATTAATGAGAGAGTTTACAACACATATAGATTAGGGATACATAAATTCGTCCAGGTTCAGTCTAGCTAGGATAAGAAGCATGTGTAGTCAAAGATGCTTGATTCAAACTAGCCAATAAGGTTCCTCACATGCTTGGGTATCTTGCTTTAGCTTTCCAGCTGGTGCCAGCCTGTCTAAAGCTCTCTAGCCTTGACCAGACCTTATCCAAACTCCTCTTAGCTTATCCAGACTCCTCCTGGCGTGTTTCACTCTCCAAATGGATGCAAGGTAACTTCCCAAGTCTTTTAACTCAGTTACCACAGTAACAATAAAGTTACTGTGGTAAATCTCCAAAGTTACTGCCTGCTCCAAATCCCTTCCTCTATCCATGTATCAACTCTTCATCTCCTCATCTCAACCCTCAAGAGCTGCTTGATTGGCAAGAGAGAGAGTTCCCCCCTTTCCTCCAAACAACCCCATAGATCCCTGCTCCCTTTGGATTTGCGCACACACCTCCTCAAGGTCTGGAAGCTTGTCTGACCTCAACATGTGCTGGATGAGTTGAGTGTAGGCCGGGTTCAGCGTGAGAAGCAACCCAAAGACCTTGTCTTGCTCGCGCCTCTCATTCAACTGATCCGGATCAGTTGTGGTCGGCCTCAGCATCTCCAGCTCTGACCATAAGGACCTGAACCTCCCCAAGTGCTTAGTGAACTCCATATCCTCTTGCATTAGACGGTTGATCGCTTGCTTCACTTCAAACACACGGCTGAGGTTGGAAGTGTGTTGAAATGAGGTGATGCAACTATGTGATATGAAGCTAGAGAAGGTTAGAGACTTGAGGATGAAGTTAGGGATGTGAGTGTACGGACAGGCCGTACAAGGTGGCCGTACAAGGTAAAGAAGAAGTTACCATGACCGTTTAACCAAGAGGAGGGTAAACGGATCATTCTTACCTTCTACCATGCTATACTTGGATCAGACCGTTGAGAGAGCTTGAGGAGCGCATCTGACAGGCTGTGCCAGGCTGTGACAGACTGTCAGCATCCTAGTCAAAGATCCAAGATGCTTCACACGCGGGAAGAAGCTCATTGGATGCTTTATGATATGCGCTCCTCTCCTGGTTGACTCCACATGCTTTAGCTTATCTTTAAACCTTGTAAACCCTAAGCTCTCATACTATATATAAGTTGTAACCTCATCAGATTAATAATTAACGAGATTGAATCACTCTTTCTCTACTCTCTCTCTAGTTTAAATCTCAAAGTCTCTTAATCACTCTCAAACTATGATACTTGTTTAAATCTTTCACTAAACTCCTCTTTAATCTTTCTTAATCTCTCAATACCTTCTTAAATCTCTAAAATCTCATGGTATCAGAGCCAGGTTGGCTTTGGTATTGAGAGATCTTAGTTCCCTTGTGTGATTCTTACTCATTCCTTCTTTGTGTTCTTGCGTTTGGTCTTGATACTTCCGGGAAGTCTTGTTAGTGTGTTGAAGTGTCTTACCCTTGGTTCTTTGGTCCCGTGTGTTCTTGAAGATCTGGTGCGGTAGAAACTCAACTGAAGTACAAGATTGAAGACTAGAAGTAACAAGAGGCAAAGAGAAGATGGAAGGAAACTACAGTAAGCTTGTTACGGTTCCGGTTGCCTTAAAAGGTGTAGGAAACTACTTGTTGTGGTCTCGGCTAGTGAAGACTGCTGTTGGGAGGCTAGGGTTGTGGAACCACATCACGGATGATGGTCCAGAACCAGTGGCCAAAGGGAATGAGGAAGCTGAGGGTGGAAAAGTACTCACTGAAGCTGAGGTGAAGAAGAAATGGGTTCAAGAAGATCTGATGGTGCTGTCCGTGCTACACAGTTCGATTGAAGTCCCTTTGCTTGAAGCCTACATCTTCTGTGAGACACCTAAGCACCTGTGGGAGACGCTCCAGAAGACATTTGGAGATGTCTCAAACCTTAACCGTGTGTTTGAGTTGAAGAAAGCCATCACTTCCTTGATGCAAGGTGGTGTGGAGCTTACTACACACATTGGGAAGTTCAGAGCTCTTTGGTCTGAGCTGGATAACCTGCGCCCAAGCACCAGTGATCAAGAGATCATCATGGAGAGGAGAGAGCAGGATCAAGTGTTTGGGTTGCTGATGACCTTAGACGTGTGCTACCAGGATGTCATAAAGCACATGCTGAGATCGCCAAGCCTACCAACAATGGAGGAGGTGTGCTCTCAACTGCAGAAGGAGGAAGGCTCTCTAGGCTTGTTTGGAGGAAAGGGGGAGCTATCAATGGCTCATCAGGCTGAGGATGTGCAAGCAAACAAGGCAGGTTACAAGAATGATGGAAGGAAGTATGGTGACCGCTTTGAAGGGAATTGTGATCATTGCAAGAAGCCAGGCCATAAGAAGAGCCAATGCTGGATACTTCACCCTCACCTCAAGCCAAGCAAATTCAACAAGGAGAGAGAAGCCAGAGCTCACATGTCCACCGAGACAAGCAGTGGCAGTGCATCCGGGGCTGGTACATCCTCACAAGTGAAGGAGAGTGAAGGGCGAGCTCTCTCTTCTCATCACTCTGGAGGAAAGAACCTAGAGCATGAGGTGATCAGGAAGTCAGACATAGATGCACTCATCAAAGCTCTTAAAGAGTCTGGTAACACACTAAGACCCAATACTCTTGGTTATTCTTTTGCTGCTCATACTATGTCTAGAAGAACTGATAGGTTGCTAGACATACTAGAGAATCCCTTGAGAGGTAAAACTGAACATAGCATTGCTAAGAAACTCTTAGGAGTACTTGAGAACTTAAAAAATAACAATGATCATCCTAGAAGTCATCTAGCTAAGGATATACATAAACCTTTGATCATTGATTCTGGTGCATCTCATCACATGATTAGTGATAACAGGTTGATTACGGATATAGAACCTACCCAAGGTCATGTCATGATTGCTAATGGTGATAGAATTCCTATTAGAGGCATTGGTAGGTTGAAACTGTTTAATAAAGAGTCTAATGCATTCTACATGCCTGAATTTACTTCAAACTTGTTATATGTCAAGAGATGCACTACTGATCTTGATTGCAATGTTATTTTTAGTCCTAATGATGTGAAGTTTCAGGATATTAAGAGCAGTAAGTTGATTGGCCAAGGAGCAACTAAGGGAGACCTTTACATGCTTGAAGATCTCTCTCCTATCTCTAGTTCTTGTTTTTCGTTTAGCTCGGTTTCTTTAAGTAAGGATGCTTTGTGGTATGCTAGGCTAGGACATCCACATGTTAGGGCCTTAAGCATAATGTTACCAGGTGTCATGTTTAAAAATAATGATTGTGAAGCTTGTATTTTGGGAAAACATTGTAAGAGTGTGTTTCAAAGATCAGTTACAGTTTATGAGAAGTGTTTTGACTTAATCCACTCTGATGTTTGGACTGCACCTTGTTTATCTAGGGATAATTACAAGTATTATGTCACCTTCATTGATGAAAAATCTAAATACACCTGGTTAACACTCATTAAAACAAAGGATAGAGTTCTTGATGCATTTAAAAACTTTCAAAACTATGTTACTAACCACTATAATGCCAAGATTAAGATTTTCAGGTCAGATAATGGTGGGGAGTATACAAGTCATGCATTCAAAGAACATCTAGCTAGCCATGGAATACTTCATCAGACGAGCTGTCCTTATACACCCCAGCAAAATGGAGTGGCTGAAAGGAAGAATAGACACCTCATGGAGGTGGCGAGATCAATGATGTTCTATACAAGTGTACCTAAGAGGCATTGGAGTGATGCAGTGATGACCGCAAGCTACCTAATCAACAGGACACCAACCAAGATTCTCAATGATCAGTCCCCCTTTGAGGTTCTCAACAAGAGTAAGCCAGTGCTGGAACACATGAGGATCTTTGGGTGTGTGTGCTATGTGCTAGTACCCGGGGAAATGCGGAACAAGCTAGAAGAGAAGAGTACCAAGGCTATGATGATTGGATACTCTACGTCCCAAAAGGGATACAAATGCTTTGATCCAAATACCAGAAGAGTATTGGTATCAAGGGAGGTGAAGTTCTTTGAAGAAAAGGGATATTATGATGGGAAGAATTGGGAAGAACTTGAAGATCTATCCCAACCATCAGACAGGGCTGCAAGCTTGAGAAACATTTTGCAAGGACTTGGTATTGGAGTGTCATCAGATCAGCACAAACGCCAAGCAACACCACCTGTTAGAGTTGAAGAATCATCTCACTTAGAACATGAAGGGGGAAGTGAATCTGCTGATACTGAAGTTCAAGGAACAAGTGAACCCGAAAATCAACAACAAAGCGCAGACTCTCATGTTCAAAGTGAAGATGACTCAAGGGGAAGTGATCAACATGGAGGTCAGGAAGCTAGTGAAGAAAGCCAGATGCCAGAAGAAGCCGTGGAAGAGAATGTAGTAGTTCCATTGAGGAGAAGCACACGGTTAAAGAGAGATGCTTCCAACTGGGTAAACACGAGAGTGTACTACAATGCCTAGGCTGTGGAGCATCCCTCTCAAGCTGTGTGTTCTTTTGCGTGCTATCCAGAAGAGCATTGTGCATTTATGATCAGCTTAGATGGAAGCTATGTGCCTAGATCATATGAAGATGCAATGCTACATGAAGACTGGAAAGAATCAGTAGGTGATGAAGCTAATGCTATGATAAAGAATGATACTTGGTTTGAAAGTGAACTGCCAAAAGGAAAGAAGGCAGTAACTAGCAAGTGGATATTCACCATCAAGTACAAGCCTGATGGGACTATTGAGAGAAAGAAGACAAGACTGGTGGCTAGAGGATACACTCAAACATATGGAGAAGACTACATTGACACCTTTGCTCCTGTTGCTAAGCTCCATACAATAAGAATTGTATTATCTCTGGCTGTGAATCTTGAGTGGGAGCTTTGGCAGATGGATGTAAAGAATGCCTTTCTTCAAGGAGAACTAGAAGATGAAGTGTATATGCATCCACCACCAGGCCTAGGGCATCTTGTGAAACCTGGAAATGTGTTGAGACTCAAGAAGGCTATCTATGGGTTGAAACAATCTCCTAGAGCATGGTACAACAAGCTGAGCACTACTTTAAATGGGCGTGGATTCAAGAAATCAGAATTGGATCATACTCTCTTCACACTTACTTCACCCTCAGGTATCATTTGTCTACTTGTGTATGTTGATGATATCATTATAACAGGTAATGATAAGGCTGGGATAAAAGCCACCAAGGAGTTTTTAAAATCTGTATTTGAAATTAAAGACTTAGGAGAAATGAAATACTTCCTTGGAATTGAGTTGTGTAGATCTAAGGAAGGATTGTTCATTTCCCAAAGGAAGTATACACTTGATCTTTTGAAAGATGCAGGTATACAAGGAGATAAGACAGCAAGGATGCCTCTTGAAGATGGATACAAGGTTCCACGTGAGGGGGAGATTGAAGATAGCAAGGTCTTTCATGATCCAAAGCTATACAGGAAGCTAGTAGGGAAGCTCATCTACCTTACCATCACACGTCCGGATATATGCTTTGCTGTGAATCAAGTGAGCCAGCATATGCAAGTCCCAAAGGAGCATCACTGGCGAATGGTGGAGAGACTCCTCTTGTATCTGAACGGAACATCAGGCCTTGGAGTTTGGATGGGATGCAACAAGAGTACTGAAGTGGTGGGCTATTGTGATGCGGATTGGGCAGGAGATAGAGCTGACAGAAGATCAACTACCGGCTATTGTACATTCATTGGAGGTAATCTTGTGACATGGAAGAGCAAGAAGCAGAAGGTAGTATCTTGTTCAAGTGCTGAAGCTGAGTATAGGGCAATGCTGAAGCTAACCAATGAGTTGGTGTGGATCAAAGGGATCTTGAAACACTTGGAGATAGAGCAAGCTACACCAATGACTATGCATTGCGACAACCAAGCAGCTATACACATTGCATCCAACTCAGTGTTCCATGAGAGAACCAAGCACATTGAAGTAGACTGCCACAAGGTGAGGCAGATGATCGTTTTGGGAGTAATCTTGCCATGCTATACAAGGAGTGAGGATCAGTTAGCGGATGTATGCACCAAGGCAGCAAGACAAAAGACAATGGAGTCCATACACATCAGGTTAGGACTCATTGATCTTACACCCATAGAATAGTCCCCTGATCATGAGGTCTTTACTCTTTTTCCCTTATCAAAGTTTTGTCCCAAATGGGTTTTCTTTGGTAAGGTTTTTAATGAGGAAGATCTCATGGTCCTTCCAAGCTTAACTTGTTCCACATGGTTAAGCTTGAGGGGGAGTGTTGAAATGAGGTGATGCAACTATGTGATATGAAGCTAGAGAAGGTTAGAGACTTGAGGATGAAGTTAGGGATGTGAGTGTACGGACAGGCCGTACAAGGTGGCCGTACAAGGTAAAGAAGAAGTTACCATGACCGTTTAACCAAGAGGAGGGTAAACGGATCATTCTTACCTTCTACCATGCTATACTTGGATCAGACCGTTGAGAGAGCTTGAGGAGCGCATCTGACAGGCTGTGCCAGGCTGTGACAGACTGTCAGCATCCTAGTCAAAGATCCAAGATGCTTCACACGCGGGAAGAAGCTCATTGGATGCTTTATGATATGCGCTCCTCTCCTGGTTGACTCCACATGCTTTAGCTTATCTTTAAACCTTGTAAACCCTAAGCTCTCATACTATATATAAGTTGTAACCTCATCAGATTAATAATTAACGAGATTGAATCACTCTTTCTCTACTCTCTCTCTAGTTTAAATCTCAAAGTCTCTTAATCACTCTCAAACTATGATACTTGTTTAAATCTTTCACTAAACTCCTCTTTAATCTTTCTTAATCTCTCAATACCTTCTTAAATCTCTAAAATCTCAAAGTGTTCCCATACACCTTCTTCAGCGTGTCCCACAGCTCTTTGGCTGATTCACAGTAGCTGTAGGCATCCAAGATAGCTGGGTCCAAGGATGCGTGTAGAACCGTCATCACCAGCATGTCTTCTTGTTGCCATTTCTCCACAGCCGCTTCATTGGAGACCTCTTCTTGATCTCCTCCCTGAGTAATGAGTTTTGGAGCCTCCCCTGTTGTGATGTGCCCCCACAAACCCTTACTTCCCACCGCAGTCTTCACCATCCGAGAGCACACCAGGTAGTTGCTACCTTTGAAGGTAACCGCTACCTTCATCCTCATGTTCATCCCATGTTCCATCTTTGCTCAGCTTGACTTGAAAACTTGAATCTTGAATCTCGTACACACCAACTTTGAGTCTAGAATCACGCAAACACACAGAACGTAGCACAGCTTCAACTAGAACGTATCACAGCTTCACCACCTTCAAAGCTACTCGTGTGTAGCTTCAAAGCCGTTAGCTTGTAACTCTCTAAAGATCAAACCCCAGATTCAAATGAACCTGGCTCTGATACCATATGAGATTAAGAGATCCTTAGAGTAATCAGAATATGAGTGAGTGTTTAAGTAAAGATTAGAAAGAGTTTATGAAAGATTAAGAAACTAGAGAGCCGTTTAGTGTCTAAGAGAGAATCATTGTCTTAAGAGATTTGAGAGACTCAGAACTGCTTAATCTTATTAATGAGTGAGGTTACATATTTATATGGAAAGCATAAGGGTTTACAAGAGTCGAAATGGGCACTATTGAAGCATGTAGAGTCAAGGTTTCTTTCCGGATGATTGGATGATAAGGCTCACACGCTTTGCCTCTTTACAGCCTGTTCCAGCCTGGCACGCTCTTCCCTTATCCACTCAACGGTCTGATCCCTTCTCCTTAAGTCCCCAAAGTAACTTCTCCTCAGTTACCGTGTTACTTGGGTGATGCAAGGTAAGTCTTGGTCGATGCTGGATGGTACGGCCTTGTACGGTCAGTACGGCCTTGTACGGACGTCCGTACCATCCACTCCCAAACTCCCTTAGGTTCTCCATCTCTTCTTCTCTTCAACTCCTCTTCTCTCCATACTCATATACTAAACTCAACTCAACACTAGAGAGAGAGACTCATAAACTCGTGTTATCTTATTAATCAATCAGAGTACAAGTTATATAGTAAGGGAGAGAGACACTGGGTTAAACATTAGGGAAATCATAAGCATGTGGAGTCAAAGGGGAAGAGGAGCGTCCATTTGAAATGATCCAATGGGAGAGCCTACACCCTTTGGTATCTTGGCATCTAAGACCAAGATGCTGTTTGCTTTACAGCCTGGAACAGCTAGAGATGCGCTGGTCTTCTTCCCTCAACGGACTGATCAGGATAAGGCTGTAACATGGTTAATCTCTCAAGTTAACTCCACTTGGGTAACTTTAGGATGATCCTCTTTCCCTAAGTGTACGGCCTCACTTGTACGGCCTTGGCTTGTACGGACATCCCTCATGTACTGATTCCTTATTCAGAATCCTCTCATCCCTTCATGCCTTCACCTTGATGTCTCTTCTCTCCTTTTATTTAACACTCCCCCTCAAGCTTAGACTCTTGCAAAGCTAAGCTTGGAAAGGCCATGAGATCTTCCTCATTAAAAACCTCACCAAAGAAAACCCATTGGGACAAAACTTTGATGAGGGAAAAAGAGTGAAGAACTCATGGCTAAGGGGACTTAGCCACTTGGTGTGAGATCCACGAGTCCTAGCCTGATGTGAATGGACTCCATGGTCTTCTGTCTCGCGGCTTTGGTAAAGACTATGATTTTTAAAGAGATCTCTACTCTGGTAGTATGTGTGTGTGTATAAGCTTCAATGAAGAATGCTTAGAGCTTGTTCTAGGTGATATAGAGAAAAGGATTGGTGAGAGTGTTTATGAGTATGTGAGAGACTTAAGAACAGAGATTAAGAGACTTAAGAGACTAGAGAGAGACTGAGAGAATCAGAGACTGAAGATTAGTGTTTCAGATTAGAGAAGGAGAAGGGAAACCCCCTTACTCACTTAAGCTTTACAAAACGCCACTTATGAGTTTATATATGCCTTTACAAGAGCAAATCATAAACCTACATCTAATGGCTGATAATACTTGAAGTTTAAATGGATGGATAGGATGAGATGGTCTTGTTCCTCTTGATTCTGATTGGAGTAAGCAGCTGGCGCCTTTGCTTTAATTCAAACTGAAGCTGTGCTGTAATTGGCTCTCCTTAGGCTCCTTTGTATCTGTCCACAGGTCAGTCTAGGTGCATGGTCGTGGCTGCTCTTCCTTTACAGCAACAGCCAGCCTGTCCATGCCCCAAAGTAACCAATCAGCTCCACACAGCATCTTCTTGATTCCCTTTGACTAGATTCAAACCTTGGTGCCTTATCCATACACTATTCACTCTTCACATCCTGAATAGTGACCCAAATAGTGAATACTCAACCTGAATAGTGACTAGTGATTCACTATTCACTTTTACACCAACTTGCCCAAACTTCTCCAACCTTATTGTGGTAACTCTCCAAAGTTACTGTGGTAACTTTGGAGTTACTGTCTGACCCAAATCTTCTCTAAATGGTGTCTAAGTCATTCCTATCTTTGCACACTCATCAGACCACTTCTGAAGCCTTAAGACTCTCCCAAAGCCTTCACATGATCAGTCTAAGTCTTTCCTAGACTTAACTCCCCAAGATAACTACTTCAGAACTCTTCTGAAGCTTGATTGAACTCTTCTTGACATCTTCTAGAGCTTTCCCTATTGTTGTACAAGCTCTATCTTCTCTTCAGTTCAACACTCCCCCTCAAGCTTGACTTTAGGAGATCCTAAGCCAAGCTTGGAACTCTGAAGAGTCTCCCTCATTAAAAACCTTACAAGGAAAACCCATTGGGACAAAACCTTGCAAGGGAAAAAGAGTAGAGCTCTCCAAAGCCTAGGGATTGGCCAGTGAGCTCTTGTGCCTTAGAACCAATGTGGTTGGACACAAGAAGCTCTGGATCACGGCCTAACAGGTGCAGCAACTCTTCACAGCTTTGCGCACACTTCACATTTCACACTTCAGCTTCACCTCTTCATGGAACCGGTTTGAAGTCTCCCCCTCTCAGCTGACTTCACAGCCATCTTAGAGAAGCTAGGACACGACCAGATCATCTTCAAAACACTAGTGAGGCTGATCAACACTTCACACACGGCTTGCCCTCTTCATAGAACTGGTTTGGATCTCCCCCTCTCAACAGACTTCTCAGCCATCTTAGAGAAGCTAGGAACTGACCAGGAACATCTTTAGTGAGGCTCAAGCAATGGTACCTGATACATTATCCCAAAGGTGCATCAGTACCTATCAAAAACAAGAAAATGAATATCCTGCATCATACTTGATGCACACAATCTCACAATTCAATCATAATCATCTTAAGTATCTTTTCAAGCACAAGCAATGAATAAGATGAATGAAAAAGATTGAAAAGAGTTTTAAAAGTCTAAGGGAACTTCCCTTGTGTTTTTGTGAGTTTCCAAACTCTCTCAATGCACCATCTTCATGGCATCATCAACTTCTTGGAAAGGCAGAATGGATTGATCAGCTTCTCCTCAATCACCTCTCATTGAAGCCGCATTGATGGAGAGCCTTCCTCCTCACTCGCCAAGGCTGCTCTGAACAGCCTCTTGCCATGGATCATATGCATTAAGACTCCCCCTCAAGCTTAGAACCGAGACTAGAAGGAGCTAAGCTTGTGATGATCTTATGCATCTCCATGGTCTAATAACAATCATCTTCATGATAGCTTTCTTCTTGTGAGTTTACTCTCTTCCTTAACCAGGAACTAGGGTGTTTGAATCACCATAGAGAGTCTCACAAGACACACCTCTCATTGCATAATGACCCATGCTACACTTCCTGTAGACTAAGGACTAGATATGTCCAATGGTATTATGCAATGGCTATCTCTCATTGCATACTCAATCACACTACACTTCCTGTAGATTATGGACTAACATGTCCTAGTGATGATATGCAATGGCACAAGACCTTTGTCTTTACATTCTTGGTTGTTGGTGAGTTACATGTATCCCATTCCTTGTGCACCTAACACCACCACAACTCAATGCAAGATCAGATCATCCCATTGGGATCAAACCAAGATTATCCATCCTGTTTGATCACCAATGCCACAATAATATATAATACTTGAAACAAGCTAGACAATCAAGACAATCAAGCAAAGACTATCAATTCAGTTTTGTTTTTTTTTTAAATGCAACAATAGATGACTGCATTAGGTTACACACTAACTATATGAATGAAGCAGATTCAATCTAAATGGAACACAAGTCTAGATGATACTTATGCAATCAAGGCGACAAGAGTGACTCAATTCATGCTTATGCTCACTAGTTTTATCAAAGCGAATGATTCAAATAGCTTAGACATACTTCTAAGTGCTTATAAGACATCACTGATGGATTTAACTATGGCATAGCAACAATCAGAACTGGACTGAGTCAAGACAAGTAGATTTCAATCTCTAATAATGGCAATGCAAGTTCTATTTTTTTTTTTTTTTTAAGTTCTCTAAATGCAATGCAAGCCTATCAGTACATTTGCAATTTAGGCTCATTTTTAAATGCATTACTATATGAATGCACAATCTTAAAGCTTTAGCTATATGAATGCAACAGGTTCAATCCATGAGCAATATTAAGGCTATGCACAACAGTTTCAATCAAAACCAATGATGCAAACAACTTAGACAATTTCTAATTGATGCAAGACTTTCATTGATGGATTAAACATAGACAATAGCATCAGATAACAATAGGATTGAACTTAGACAGTATGAGATATGCTTATGTATGCAAAATAACTTATCAATCATGATGCAAGCAGCAGAGACATTCTACTCAATTCTACAACACATTCATGATGATTCAAGCTATGACAATCCTCAAGACAATGCAATAAACAGAACATGAGATTCTGGGACTCTAGACATTACTTACTATCAATATGACAATGCAGCAGCAATACAATTTCAGTGCAATTAGCCTAGACATTCTACTAGAGGCTATAAACTCTTAATGGAATTAGGGAAAGCACATAGTATAATCAGAAGATAAACCTATCAAGACATATTAAGATAGATGAGATTAGGTTTACTCCCTTGGTTAAGATGATGAGAAATGGTTCTCAAAGTTACCACTTGAATCCTTACTTCTTCTTCTTCTCTTATTGCAATCACCCTCCTGAATTCACCACCATGATGGAATGCTTGTGGATGCTTCAGCTACTTCTTCAATCACCTCACAATAGAGGCCGCCTTGATAGAGTAGCCTTCTTCTTCACACAGCCAAGAGTGCTCTGTCTTAGTTTGAGCACCCTCTTGAATAGGCACGCCACTGCCTAGACCCGGTTGGCTTCTTCTTCAGTTACTTGCAATGGTAGTAGGAAGACCAGTGAGCTTCAAGTGGGTTTTACAACCATCTGCGCTTCACCCTTCTTGTAGTAACTCTCCATTGCACACACAATGGACACCATTCTTTCTCTTTAAACTCGGATTTGATGATGAACTAGGAACACCTTTTGTGAACCTGAAACATCACTCAAACTCTAGCCAAGATAAGATACAATTGCATTGGGATCAATCCTTGACCTCATCAAGTTTGATCACCAATGTCTCAAGCTTTATAACATTAGATAGAATCAAGACAATGTCAAGTTCTTATCTATGCAAGCAACCATTCTCTAAATACTAAGCAAGACCTTATCAGATTCAAGTCAAATTATTAAGGCAATTTTAATCACTCCTTAATATGCAACAATACAAGGCAGCAACAAGGCAGTATGCATTAATCCTAATCAGTTTCTAACTCATGAAAGCAAGTATGATTAGATACTATAATCTATCATCTTAACAAGACAAGTTAATTTAGAGCTGACATTAAGCATTTAACCATTTTCAATAGTATTGATGTCAAAACTTGATTAATAAATTATCAAGTTTGATTCCCAATATTACAAGCAATGCAACAGATAGACACAAGGCATTATCAAGTTCTATTGTTTGCAAGCTAGCTCTCTAAGTACAAGAAAGATCCTAACAGATTCAAGACAAGTTACTTAGGCACTTTTAAAAGCTTCTTTACTCAGCACTTTAGACATGAATCTAATGCTTCAATGTAAGACAGCCACAAGACTATATGCAACAGCTTTAAATTCAGTTTCAATCCATGTATGCAAGCAGATTCAGTTAATCACACTAAGCATCACTATGAAACGAAGCTAAGCATATTAATCACATTCAGTCACCAAACAAAGCTCTTAAAGTATCCTGGGACAGATTCTAAACATTTTAATTTATCAATCTTTAACAATCCTCAGGTTTTCAATCACATCACACATTATAACCAGTCAACAACACAAGCTCATTATCAAGATGGTTTATAGAATCGCTTACAGCAAGGAACCAGGTTGATTCCTTTTGCATTTTATGAACCCAGCCTTGACTTTTGTTGGATCTAAGAGTCTGGATTGTCCTCCATCTCCTTCTCCTTCAGTTCATGGCCACCATCTTGTACCATCAACTCAAAAGACCCCTCCTTTCTTCATAACTTCTTTGCCCCAAGTTTATGACACCATCTTGTTTGTAACAGGATGAGAGCTTCTCTTGGACAAGGCGCCTTGGAGTCTGGTCTGCTAGGCCTCTCCATACACCTTTGCTTCCAAGGAGAATCACCATCTGGACGGATAGAGAACAGGATGAGGAACCAAGAACACACACACCATGGCTTCAGCCTTCATCTTCTTGTAGAAACTGAAATCGCATAGAAATGGCTTCAAGGTTTGGATTTGAGCTGAGGAGTGAGCTGTGGACTTGTGGAAGCTTCAACCAGGCTCTGATGAACCTGGCTCTGATACCATATGATTTTTAAAGAGATCTCTACTCTGGTAGTATGTGTGTGTGTATAAGCTTCAATGAAGAATGCTTAGAGCTTGTTCTAGGTGATATAGAGAAAAGGATTGGTGAGAGTGTTTATGAGTATGTGAGAGACTTAAGAACAGAGATTAAGAGACTTAAGAGACTAGAGAGAGACTGAGAGAATCAGAGACTGAAGATTAGTGTTTCAGATTAGAGAAGGAGAAGGGAAACCCCCTTACTCACTTAAGCTTTACAAAACGCCACTTATGAGTTTATATATGCCTTTACAAGAGCAAATCATAAACCTACATCTAATGGCTGATAATACTTGAAGTTTAAATGGATGGATAGGATGAGATGGTCTTGTTCCTCTTGATTCTGATTGGAGTAAGCAGCTGGCGCCTTTGCTTTAATTCAAACTGAAGCTGTGCTGTAATTGGCTCTCCTTAGGCTCCTTTGTATCTGTCCACAGGTCAGTCTAGGTGCATGGTCGTGGCTGCTCTTCCTTTACAGCAACAGCCAGCCTGTCCATGCCCCAAAGTAACCAATCAGCTCCACACAGCATCTTCTTGATTCCCTTTGACTTGATTCAAACCTTGGTGCCTTATCCATACACTATTCACTCTTCACATCCTGAATAGTGACCCAAATAGTGAATACTCAACCTGAATAGTGACTAGTGATTCACTATTCACTTTTACACCAACTTGCCCAAACTTCTCCAACCTTATTGTGGTAACTCTCCAAAGTTACTGTGGTAACTTTGGAGTTACTGTCTGACCCAAATCTTCTCTAAATGGTGTCTAAGTCATTCCTATCTTTGCACACTCATCAGACCACTTCTGAAGCCTTAAGACTCTCCCAAAGCCTTCACATGATCAGTCTAAGTCTTTCCTAGACTTAACTCCCCAAGATAACTACTTCAGAACTCTTCTGAAGCTTGATTGAACTCTTCTTGACATCTTCTAGAGCTTTCCCTATTGTTGTACAAGCTCTATCTTCTCTTCAGTTCAACACTCCCCCTCAAGCTTGACTTTAGGAGATCCTAAGCCAAGCTTGGAACTCTGAAGAGTCTCCCTCATTAAAAACCTTACAAGGAAAACCCATTGGGACAAAACCTTGCAAGGGAAAAAGAGTAGAGCTCTCCAAAGCCTAGGGATTGGCCAGTGAGCTCTTGTGCCTTAGAACCAATGTGGTTGGACACAAGAAGCTCTGGATCACGGCCTAACAGGTGCAGCAACTCTTCACAGCTTTGCGCACACTTCACATTTCACACTTCAGCTTCACCTCTTCATGGAACCGGTTTGAAGTCTCCCCCTCTCAGCTGACTTCACAGCCATCTTAGAGAAGCTAGGACACGACCAGATCATCTTCAAAACACTAGTGAGGCTGATCAACACTTCACACACGGCTTGCCCTCTTCATAGAACTGGTTTGGATCTCCCCCTCTCAACAGACTTCTCAGCCATCTTAGAGAAGCTAGGAACTGACCAGGAACATCTTTAGTGAGGCTCAAGCAATGGTACCTGATACATTATCCCAAAGGTGCATCAGTACCTATCAAAAACAAGAAAATGAATATCCTGCATCATACTTGATGCACACAATCTCACAATTCAATCATAATCATCTTAAGTATCTTTTCAAGCACAAGCAATGAATAAGATGAATGAAAAAGATTGAAAAGAGTTTTAAAAGTCTAAGGGAACTTCCCTTGTGTTTTTGTGAGTTTCCAAACTCTCTCAATGCACCATCTTCATGGCATCATCAACTTCTTGGAAAGGCAGAATGGATTGATCAGCTTCTCCTCAATCACCTCTCATTGAAGCCGCATTGATGGAGAGCCTTCCTCCTCACTCGCCAAGGCTGCTCTGAACAGCCTCTTGCCATGGATCATATGCATTAAGACTCCCCCTCAAGCTTAGAACCGAGACTAGAAGGAGCTAAGCTTGTGATGATCTTATGCATCTCCATGGTCTAATAACAATCATCTTCATGATAGCTTTCTTCTTGTGAGTTTACTCTCTTCCTTAACCAGGAACTAGGGTGTTTGAATCACCATAGAGAGTCTCACAAGACACACCTCTCATTGCATAATGACCCATGCTACACTTCCTGTAGACTAAGGACTAGATATGTCCAATGGTATTATGCAATGGCTATCTCTCATTGCATACTCAATCACACTACACTTCCTGTAGATTATGGACTAACATGTCCTAGTGATGATATGCAATGGCACAAGACCTTTGTCTTTACATTCTTGGTTGTTGGTGAGTTACATGTATCCCATTCCTTGTGCACCTAACACCACCACAACTCAATGCAAGATCAGATCATCCCATTGGGATCAAACCAAGATTATCCATCCTGTTTGATCACCAATGCCACAATAATATATAATACTTGAAACAAGCTAGACAATCAAGACAATCAAGCAAAGACTATCAATTCAGTTTTGTTTTTTTTTTTAAATGCAACAATAGATGACTGCATTAGGTTACACACTAACTATATGAATGAAGCAGATTCAATCTAAATGGAACACAAGTCTAGATGATACTTATGCAATCAAGGCGACAAGAGTGACTCAATTCATGCTTATGCTCACTAGTTTTATCAAAGCGAATGATTCAAATAGCTTAGACATACTTCTAAGTGCTTATAAGACATCACTGATGGATTTAACTATGGCATAGCAACAATCAGAACTGGACTGAGTCAAGACAAGTAGATTTCAATCTCTAATAATGGCAATGCAAGTTCTATTTTTTTTTTTTTTTTTAAGTTCTCTAAATGCAATGCAAGCCTATCAGTACATTTGCAATTTAGGCTCATTTTTAAATGCATTACTATATGAATGCACAATCTTAAAGCTTTAGCTATATGAATGCAACAGGTTCAATCCATGAGCAATATTAAGGCTATGCACAACAGTTTCAATCAAAACCAATGATGCAAACAACTTAGACAATTTCTAATTGATGCAAGACTTTCATTGATGGATTAAACATAGACAATAGCATCAGATAACAATAGGATTGAACTTAGACAGTATGAGATATGCTTATGTATGCAAAATAACTTATCAATCATGATGCAAGCAGCAGAGACATTCTACTCAATTCTACAACACATTCATGATGATTCAAGCTATGACAATCCTCAAGACAATGCAATAAACAGAACATGAGATTCTGGGACTCTAGACATTACTTACTATCAATATGACAATGCAGCAGCAATACAATTTCAGTGCAATTAGCCTAGACATTCTACTAGAGGCTATAAACTCTTAATGGAATTAGGGAAAGCACATAGTATAATCAGAAGATAAACCTATCAAGACATATTAAGATAGATGAGATTAGGTTTACTCCCTTGGTTAAGATGATGAGAAATGGTTCTCAAAGTTACCACTTGAATCCTTACTTCTTCTTCTTCTCTTATTGCAATCACCCTCCTGAATTCACCACCATGATGGAATGCTTGTGGATGCTTCAGCTACTTCTTCAATCACCTCACAATAGAGGCCGCCTTGATAGAGTAGCCTTCTTCTTCACACAGCCAAGAGTGCTCTGTCTTAGTTTGAGCACCCTCTTGAATAGGCACGCCACTGCCTAGACCCGGTTGGCTTCTTCTTCAGTTACTTGCAATGGTAGTAGGAAGACCAGTGAGCTTCAAGTGGGTTTTACAACCATCTGCGCTTCACCCTTCTTGTAGTAACTCTCCATTGCACACACAATGGACACCATTCTTTCTCTTTAAACTCGGATTTGATGATGAACTAGGAACACCTTTTGTGAACCTGAAACATCACTCAAACTCTAGCCAAGATAAGATACAATTGCATTGGGATCAATCCTTGACCTCATCAAGTTTGATCACCAATGTCTCAAGCTTTATAACATTAGATAGAATCAAGACAATGTCAAGTTCTTATCTATGCAAGCAACCATTCTCTAAATACTAAGCAAGACCTTATCAGATTCAAGTCAAATTATTAAGGCAATTTTAATCACTCCTTAATATGCAACAATACAAGGCAGCAACAAGGCAGTATGCATTAATCCTAATCAGTTTCTAACTCATGAAAGCAAGTATGATTAGATACTATAATCTATCATCTTAACAAGACAAGTTAATTTAGAGCTGACATTAAGCATTTAACCATTTTCAATAGTATTGATGTCAAAACTTGATTAATAAATTATCAAGTTTGATTCCCAATATTACAAGCAATGCAACAGATAGACACAAGGCATTATCAAGTTCTATTGTTTGCAAGCTAGCTCTCTAAGTACAAGAAAGATCCTAACAGATTCAAGACAAGTTACTTAGGCACTTTTAAAAGCTTCTTTACTCAGCACTTTAGACATGAATCTAATACTTCAATGTAAGACAGCCACAAGACTATATGCAACAGCTTTAAATTCAGTTTCAATCCATGTATGCAAGCAGATTCAGTTAATCACACTAAGCATCACTATGAAACGAAGCTAAGCATATTAATCACATTCAGTCACCAAACAAAGCTCTTAAAGTATCCTGGGACAGATTCTAAACATTTTAATTTATCAATCTTTAACAATCCTCAGGTTTTCAATCACATCACACATTATAACCAGTCAACAACACAAGTTCATTATCAAGATGGTTTATAGAATCGCTTACAGCAAGGAACCAGGTTGATTCCTTTTGCATTTTATGAACCCAGCCTTGACTTTTGTTGGATCTAAGAGTCTGGATTGTCCTCCATCTCCTTCTCCTTCAGTTCATGGCCACCATCTTGTACCATCAACTCAAAAGACCCCTCCTTTCTTCATAACTTCTTTGCCCCAAGTTTATGACACCATCTTGTTTGTAACAGGATGAGAGCTTCTCTTGGACAAGGCGCCTTGGAGTCTGGTCTGCTAGGCCTCTCCATACACCTTTGCTTCCAAGGAGAATCACCATCTGGACGGATAGAGAACAGGATGAGGAACCAAGAACACACACACCATGGCTTCAGCCTTCATCTTCTTGTAGAAACTGAAATCGCATAGAAATGGCTTCAAGGTTTGGATTTGAGCTGAGGAGTGAGCTGTGGACTTGTGGAAGCTTCAACCAGGCTCTGATGAACCTGGCTCTGATACCATATGATTTTTAAAGAGATCTCTACTCTGGTAGTATGTGTGTGTGTATAAGCTTCAATGAAGAATGCTTAGAGCTTGTTCTAGGTGATATAGAGAAAAGGATTGGTGAGAGTGTTTATGAGTATGTGAGAGACTTAAGAACAGAGATTAAGAGACTTAAGAGACTAGAGAGAGACTGAGAGAATCAGAGACTGAAGATTAGTGTTTCAGATTAGAGAAGGAGAAGGGAAACCCCCTTACTCACTTAAGCTTTACAAAACGCCACTTATGAGTTTATATATGCCTTTACAAGAGCAAATCATAAACCTACATCTAATGGCTGATAATACTTGAAGTTTAAATGGATGGATAGGATGAGATGGTCTTGTTCCTCTTGATTCTGATTGGAGTAAGCAGCTGGCGCCTTTGCTTTAATTCAAACTGAAGCTGTGCTGTAATTGGCTCTCCTTAGGCTCCTTTGTATCTGTCCACAGGTCAGTCTAGGTGCATGGTCGTGGCTGCTCTTCCTTTACAGCAACAGCCAGCCTGTCCATGCCCCAAAGTAACCAATCAGCTCCACACAGCATCTTCTTGATTCCCTTTGACTTGATTCAAACCTTGGTGCCTTATCCATACACTATTCACTCTTCACATCCTGAATAGTGACCCAAATAGTGAATACTCAACCTGAATAGTGACTAGTGATTCACTATTCACTTTTACACCAACTTGCCCAAACTTCTCCAACCTTATTGTGGTAACTCTCCAAAGTTACTGTGGTAACTTTGGAGTTACTGTCTGACCCAAATCTTCTCTAAATGGTGTCTAAGTCATTCCTATCTTTGCACACTCATCAGACCACTTCTGAAGCCTTAAGACTCTCCCAAAGCCTTCACATGATCAGTCTAAGTCTTTCCTAGACTTAACTCCCCAAGATAACTACTTCAGAACTCTTCTGAAGCTTGATTGAACTCTTCTTGACATCTTCTAGAGCTTTCCCTATTGTTGTACAAGCTCTATCTTCTCTTCAGTTCAACAAAGACATCAGCTAACTGATCCTCACTCCTTGTATAGCATGGCAAGATTACTCCCAAGACAATCATCTGCCTCACCTTGTGGCAATCAACTTCAATGTGCTTGGTTCTCTCATGGAAGACTGAGTTGGTTGCAATGTGTATAGCCGCTTGATTATCACAATGCATAGTCATTGGAGCTGCTTGCTCTATCTCCAAATGCTTCAAGATCCCTTTGATCCATACCAACTCATTGGTAAGCTTCAGCATTGCTCTATACTCAGCTTCAGCACTTGAACAAGACACCACCTTCTGTTTCTTGCCTTTCCAAGTCACCAAGTTGCCTCCAATGAATGTACAGTAGCCGGTGGTTGATCTTCTGTCTGCTCTATCTCCAGCCCAATCCGCATCACAATATCCCACTACTTCAGTACTCTTGTTGCATCCCATCCAAACTCCAAGGCTTGATGTTCCGTTCAGATACAAGAGCAGTCTCTCCACCATGCGCCAGTGATGATCCTTTGGGACTTGCATATGCTGGCTTACTTGGTTTACAACAAAGCAAATATCTGGTCGTGTGATAGTGAGGTAGATGAGCTTCCCAACCAGCTTCCTGTATAGCTTTGGATCATGAAAGGCCTTGCTATCTTCAATCTCCTCCTCACGTGGAATCTTGTATCCATCTTCAAGAGGCATCTTTGCTGTCTTATCTCCTTGTATACCTGCATCTTTCAAAAGATCAAGTGTGTACTTTCTTTGGGAAATGAACAATCCTTCCTTAGATCTACACAACTCAATTCCAAGGAAGTATTTCATTTCTCCTAAGTCTTTGATTTCAAACACAGATTTCAAAAACTCCTTTGTGGCCTTTATACCAGCCTTATCACTACCTGTTATGATAATGTCATCAACATATACAAGTAGACAGATGATACCTGAGGGTGTAGTGAGAGTGAAGAGAGTGTGATCCAATTCAGACTTCTTGAACCCACGCCCATTTAAGGTAGTGCTCAGCTTGTTATACCATGTATGACTTTTAGGAATGTAAAAGATTATCTGAGTTTAGAAAGGATTAGAGAAGAAGAATAGGAGATTAAGAGACTACTTAGAGACTAATGGAGAATCATACTGAAATGAGTAAAGAGAAAGATTGTTTAGAACTGTCTAATCTTTATTAATGATCTTGAGTTAAAATATATAGTAAGGTGAGCTTAGGGTTTTCGATTACAAAGGATAAGGAAAGCATGTGAAGTCAAAAGGAGGAGGAGCCTATATTTGAATCCGGCCAATGAGCTTCTCCAAGTGTGTGAGGCATCTAGCATCTTCCCATAGATGCTGTTTACTTTCCAGTCCATGCCAGACTGTCAGTCCGTGCCTCATCCCTTCTTCCTCCGCGGTCTTATCCACTCCAAAGCTTATCCTCCTCTCCACTAAGTTACCTTGGTAACTTATCTTTACCTTGGTGAATTTGGTTGATGTCCTATGTACGGATGGTACGGCCTGTACGGCCTTGTACGGATCACTCAACCCAAACTCACCTCTTCTTCCATACTTCATCTCTTCCTCTAATGCCTTAACTCCCTTAGCTCCTCTTCTCATATACTTAACTCTGATCAACACTCCCCCTCAAGCTTAGCTTTGTGAAAGTCTAAGCTTGGACAGCTATGAGATCTTCCTCATTAAAAACCTTACCAAGGAAAACCCATTGGGATAAAACCTTGATAAGGGAAAAAGAGTAAAGACCTCACAGCCAAAGGGGATCAGCTCCTTCTCTTCCCAAGATCAATGAGGCCCAACCTGATGTGAATGGACTCCATTGTCTTCTGTCTTGCAGCCTTGGTGAACACATCAGCCAACTTTCACTCCTTGTGTAGCATGGCAAGATGACTCCTAAGATGATCATCTGCCTCACCTTGTGGCAATCCACTTCAATGTGCTTGGTTCTCTCATGAAACACCGAGTTGGAGGCAATGTGGATGGCAGCTTGGTTATCACAATGCATTGTCATTGGCGTGGCTTGATCAATCTCTAAATGCTTCAAGATACCCTTGATCCACACCAGCTCGTTGGTCAGCTTCAGCATAGCTCTATACTCAGCTTCTGCACTTGAGCAAGACACCACCTTCTGCTTCTTACTCTTCCAAGTAACCAAGTTGCCTTCAATGAATGTGCAATAGCCTGTGGTTGATCTCCTGTCTGCTCTATCACCAGCCCAATCCGCATCACAGTATCCAACCACTTCAGTGCTCCCATTGCAACCCATCCATACTCCTTGATCTGGTGAGCCGTTGAGATACATCAAGATCCTCTCCACCATGCGCCAATGATGTTCCTTAGGCACTTGCATGTGTTGACTCACCTGATTCACAGCAAAGCAAATGTCAGGCCTAGTTATGGTAAGGTAAATCAATTTGCCAACTAGCTTTCTATAGAGTTTAGGATCCTAATAAGGTTTGCTGTCTTCAATCTCCCCCTCTCGTGGGACTTTGTAGCCATCCTCCATAGGCATCCTTGCTGTCTTGCCTCCATAAGCACCTGCACCTTTCAAAAGATCAAGTGTATACTTCCTTTGGGACATGAACAAACCTTCCTTGGATCTACATATCTCAATTCCAAGAAAGTATTTCATTTCTCCCAAGTCTTTAATCTCAAACATGGATTTAAGGAACTCCTTGGTTGCTATGATACCTTCCTTATCACTTCCTGTGATAATGATATCATCAACATACACAAGGAGTGCAATCATACCTGAGGGAGTAGTGAGAGTGAAGAGGGTGTGGTCTAGTTCAGACTTTTTAAAGCCTCGGCCATTCAGAGTAGTACTCAGCTTGTTGTACCAAGCTCTTGGTGATTGCTTCAGTCCATAGATAGCTTTCTTCAGTCTCAACGCATTCCCTCTCTTCACTAAGTGTTCCAAGCCTGGAGGCGGATGCATATACACTTCATCCTCCAGCTCTCCTTGTAGAAATGCATTCTTCACATCCATTTGCCATAAGCCCCATCCAAGGTTCACAGCTAAGCTCAATACAATCCGGATTGTGTGTAGTTTAGCTACTGGCGCAAAGGTCTCAATATAATCTTCTCCATAAGTTTGAGTGAAACCTCTTGCAACCAGTCTTGACTTCTTCCTCTCAACTGTTCCATCAGCCTTATATTTGATTGTGAAGATCCATCTACTAGTCACAGCCTTCTTCCCTTTTGGCAACTCACTCTCATACCATGTATCATTCTTGATCATAGCTCCTGCCTCAGCTCCAACTGATTCCTTCCATTCCTTATCCATGATTGCTTCTTCATAGCTTCTTGGAATGTAATTCTCATCCAAGTTTACCATAAAAGCACAATGTTCTTCAGGGTATTGAGCAAAGGAGCACACAGCTTGAGAAGGATGCTCCACAGCTTGGGCATTGTAGTACACTCGCGTGTTTACCCAAGAGGAAGGATCCTTTCTCAGCCTTTTGCTTCTCCTCAATACTGGTTGTTCTTGGTCTTGAACCGGCTCATCTTGTGTATGCGGTTCTTGTGCTTCACTCTGATGTTCTTCCTCTCCTTGGCTTTGCTCACCTTGATGATGAGAACCTGAGTTGAACTCTCCTTCTTCCTCACTCAAGCCGACTCCTTCTTGGCCATTTTCTTGAGTTTCAGGTTCACTTCCCCCCTCATGATCAAGGTGAGGTGTTTGAGCAGCTCCACTTGGTGCAGTTGAGCTCTCTTCTTGTCTTCCACTTCTTGTGGATTGATCCTGGTTCATCTTGATACCGAGACCTTCCAAAATGATTCTTAAGACTCCAGCCTTATCTGATGTGAGATCCTTCAAATCTTCTTGATTCTTCTCCTCATAGTATCCTCTTTCTTCAATGAACTTCACATCTCTAGAAACAAGTACCCTTCTAGCTTCTGGATCATAACACTTATATCCTTTTTGAGTTGTTGAGTAGCCAATGAACATTGCCTTTCTGCTCCTTGCTTCTAGCTTGTTCCTCAACTCTCCTGGTACTAGAACATAGCATAAGCATCCAAACACTCTCATGTATTCCAAGGATGGCTTGCGCTTGTTCAGGACTTCAAATGGTGCTTGATCCTTCAACACCTTTGTAGGCATCCTGTTGATTAGGTAGCACGCAGTGGATACAGCATCACTCCAGAATCTCTTAGGTACATTAGCTTGGAACATCAGTGACCGAGCCACTTCCATCAAGTGCCTGTTCTTCCTCTCAGCTACACCATTCTGTTGTGGTGTGTAGGGACAGCTTGTTTGATGAAGGATTCCATGGTGATCTAGATGACTCTTGAACGCATAGCTTGTGTACTCTCCTCCATTATCTGATCTCAAAATTTTAATCCTAGCATGATAATGGTTAGTCACATAAGCTTGAAAGTTCTTGAATGCATCTATCACCCTATCTTTTGATGGCATGAGTGTTAACCAGGTGTATTTAGATTTTTCATCAATGAATGTGACAAAATACTTATGATTATCTCTAGAAAAACTAGGTGCAGTCCACACATCAGTATGAATCAAATCAAAGCAATTTTCATAAACAGTAGATGTTCTTGGAAACACATTCTTACAATGCTTGCCTAAAATGCAAGCTTCACACTTATTATTTTCAAAAACCACACCTGGTAACATCAAGTTTAAAGCCCTCTCATGGGGATGACCTAATCTAGCATGCCACAATGCATTTTTATTTAAACTAGAAGCAGAAGTAAATGAGCAGTTATAATTGGAAACAGGATCAAGCTTCTCAAGCATGTATAAGTCTCCCTTTGTAACTCCTTTTCCAATCAATTGGCTGCTCTCAATATCCTGAAACTTCACATCATTAGGACTGAATATAACATTGCAATTCAAATCAGTAGTGCATTTCTTAACTGAAAGTAGGTTTGATGTGAATTCCGGAATGTAAAATGCTCTAGTGTTTTTATCAAATAGCTTTAAGTTTCCTATTCCCTTAATAGGTATCTTATCCCCATTTGCAATCATCACACATCCATTAGTAGGTTCTATATCCTTAATCAGGTTGGTGTCACTAATCATATGATGAGATGCACCTGAATCTATAATCAATGGTTTGGATGTATTGCTAGCACTATGGCAGATGCTAATTTGTGATCTATATGCATTCATCCTAGCATTTCTATCAATGCAATGCTCAATTCCAGTCTTACTATCAATCCTAGCAATCTCAGCCACATTAGGAGTCATTTCTATAGTTCTAGCAATCATAGAAGCACCAAATGAATACCCATGAATCTTACCATTATCCTTGAGCATTTTGAAGAGTGCATCCATCTCGGATCTCCTGATGAAGTCTTGATCATTGCCTCGGGGGTTGATAGCTCCAGTGTAGGTCACCAAAGCCTTTCCATCTCCTTCACGGTTCTCCACTTCAGCTCCACGATTAGATGGCCCTGCTCCGCTTGATCCTTCAGTCATGTGAGCTTTTGCCTCTCTCTCCTTCATGAACTTAGCCGGCTTCAAGTGGGGATGGAGTATCCAGCACTGACTCTACTTGTGTCCATGCTTCTTGCAGTGATCACAATTCCCATTGAACTTCCTATCCTCATACTTGTTGTAACCAGCTTTGCTGGCTTGTGGAGGCTCTTCCCGGTCAGGTTGCACAGCATTTGCAAGAGATAAGTCTCCCTTGCCTCCAAACAAACCCATTGAGCCCTGCTCCTTCTGTATCTTAGCGCACACCTCTTCAAGGTCAGGCAGCTTCTCAGACCATAGCATGTGCTGGATAAGACCACTGTAGCTTGCATTCAACGTGAGCAGCTGTTAAGATGAGTTCAGTATATGAGAAGAGATGACTTGACGAGCTAAGGGAAATGGAGTTAGGAGAGGATTGGGCAAGGCCGTACAGAAGCCGTACTAGGCCGTACAGATTGGGCAAGGTAACTTGACCTCGGTGAACCAAAGTTACTTAGGTAACTTTGTGTGTTGAGAAGAAGCCTTGCTTATCCTTATCCGATCAGACTGTTGCAAAAGGAAGAAGGGAGCGCACATGACAGCCTGTCCGTGGTTGGCATAAAGCAAAAGGAACCTTATCCTTAAGGAGGAAGCTTATTGGATCATTTGAATTAAAAGCAAAAGCTGATCCCTTGTAATAGTGTAGTTTCCTAAACCCTAGTCCCTAATGTCGCCTCTCTATATATTGTAAACT
The DNA here is from genome assembly GCF_000309985.2 of Brassica rapa. Taxonomy (NCBI): domain Eukaryota; kingdom Viridiplantae; phylum Streptophyta; class Magnoliopsida; order Brassicales; family Brassicaceae; genus Brassica; species Brassica rapa. The sequence continues at coordinate 71,836 of NW_022610346.1, read as the reverse complement.
CATGTCATTAATCAAGAGAAGAAAGTTATGAGTCTCTCTTAGTCTCTCTCTAGTTCTTACTTTAGACTCTTAATCTCATTTCATACTTTAATCTTCTCTAAATCTCTTCTAATCTTTCCTAAATACTCAGATCACTCTAAACATCACTAAAAGTGATATGGTATCAGAGCCAGGTTAGTGAGAGCCTGAGGTCGTGTGAGATTCTTTGAAGCCTCAAGGTTGAAGCTTTGAAGAAACTCTTGTGTGTTCTTGTGTGTTTGAGAGTTTCTGGGTACTTTTCAAGTTCAAGACTGGTTGTGGTGTGTCATCTGAAGCTGTGTGGGTTGAAGATCGGGGCTGTGAAGGTTTCTACAAGTCATTCAACTCAAGATAAAGTTTCTGAAGCTTAGAGGGTTCATCATTCAACATGGAGAGTGGGATGAACATGAACATGAAGGTAGCTGTGTGTTTCAAGGGAACCAACTACTTGGTGTGGTCTCGGATGGTGAGAACCACGGTGGGAAGCAAGGGGTTGTGGAAGCACATCACCCCCGGAGAAGCTCCAAAACTCATCACTCAAGGAGAGGATGATGGTGAGGCTGCAAGCAAGGCGGAAGAGAAGTGGCATCAAGAGGACATGCTGGTGATGTCTGTGCTTCATGCGTCACTTGAGCCGGCTATTCTGGATGCATACAGCTACTGTGAGTCTGCTAAAGAGCTGTGGGATACTTTGAAGAAGGTGTATGGAAACACGTCAAACCTAAGCCGAGTGTTTGAAGTGAAGCAAGCCATTAACAACCTTGTACAAGAAGACATGGAGTTCACCAAGCATCTAGGGAGATTCAGGAGTCTCTGGTCCGAGATGGAGATGCTTAGGCCAAGCACAACGGATGCTGATGAGCTTAACAAGAGGAGAGAGAAAGACAAGGTCTTTGGGCTACTCCTCACGCTGAACCCGGCTTACAACGGTCTCATCCAGCACCTACTTAGAGAAGACACTCTACCTGATCTTGAGGATGTGTGTGCGCGGATTCAGAAGGAGCAAGGCTCCATTGGGTTGTTTGCAAAGAAAGGAGACCTTTCCCTTGCAAGCCAAGCAACTCAAGAGGAAGGTAGTGAAGCTCCACAAGCAAACAAGGCTGCGGCTGCGCATGGGAAGTTTGAGGAAAGGAGGTTCAATGGGAGTTGTGATCACTGCAAGAAGTGTTAATATGAAGTCATGAGATAAGGAGGCTAAGATGGAGTAAAGGGAAGGAGATGGGAGAGTTGGAGTCGACCCAAGCCGTACCATCCGTACTGACCGTACAGGCCGTACAGGTTAAAGTCACCCACACCTCGACCAGATTGAAGTTACCATGATCAAGTAACTTAGGAGTGAAAGGAGAAGTTACTTGGGGTAACTACTGGCGAGTGTGACCGTTTGGAGAGGATAAGGAAGAGCTTAGCCAGGCTGTCAAGAGCTGGATAAGGCTAAAGGTGCTTTATCACAAAGGAGAAGCTTATTGGAGAGTTTAAATTAAAGCAACTTCTTATCCCTTACAATAGTGACCATTTGCGAAACCCTTAACCTATTGTAGCCTCACTATATATTGTTGACACTCATGATTAATACAAGGTAGACAGTTCTAAACAAATCAATCTCTCTACACATTTGACAATGATTCTCCATTAGTCTCTTAATCTCTTAAATCTACTCTAATCTCTTCTCTATTCCTATCTAAACTCAGATTATCTTTTTCATCACTCAAAAGTGATATGGTATCAGAGCCAGGTTGATTTCAATCTGAGTTCTTGGCGTTTTTCTCTTGAAGATTCAAACTTGAAACTTTGAGAGATCAAGTGAGAGTGGTGTGAGTGTTCTTGGAAGAAGCTGCATCCCGGGAGCTACATCTTCATTCCGGAAGTCTTATCTAACTTTTTGAGGGTTCTTTGAAGAGTAAAGACAAGGCACGGAAGGTTTGAGCTGGTGTTGTAGTTCTGAGTCTCAAGATCAAGTCTTTTACAAGTTATTGAAGTGAAACTGTTGAAGATGGAGAGTGGTTCCAAGATGAAGGTTGCTGTGACTTTCAAGGGAAGTAACTACCTAGTATGGTCAAGGATGGTGAAGACTGCTGTGGGAAGTAAGGGTTTATGGAAGCACATCACATCTGGTGAGGCTCCAAAGCTCATTACTCAAGGAGGAGACAAGGAGAGTGTCTCGGAAGCTGAAGCTGAGAAGTGGCAACAAGAGGACATGATGGTGATGTCTGCTCTTCATAGCTCGTTGGAGCCGGCCATTCTAGATGCTTACAGCTATTGTGAGACAGCCAAGGAGCTGTGGGAAACACTGAAGAAGGTGTATGGAAACACCTCTAACCTCAGCCGGGTCTTTGAAGTGAAGAAAGCTTTGAATGATCTAACTCAGGAGGACATGGAGTTCACTAAGCATTTGGGGAGGTTCCGGACACTCTGGTCAGAGCTGGAGATGCTGAGGCCTAGCACAACTGATCCGGAGCTGCTCAATGAAAGGAGAGAGCAAGACAAGGTCTTTGGGTTGCTGCTTACATTGAATCCAAGCTACAGTGGGTTGATTCAGCATATGTTGAGGGCTGAGAAGCTTCCAGACCTGGAGGATGCGTGTGCTCAGATACAAAAGGAGCAAGGCTCCATTGGCTTGTTTGGTGGCAAAGGAGACTTGTCTCTAGCCAATGCTGCGCAAACTGATCATGAGGAGATACCACAAGCCAACAGAGCAGCACACGGCAAGTATGAGGATAGGAAGTTCAATGGCAATTGTGATCACTGCAAGAAGCATGGACACAAGAAGAGCCAGTGCTGGATACTTCATCCTCATCTGAAGCCGGCGAAGTTCATGAAGGAAAGGGAGGCAAGAGCTCATGCTTCTGAGGGAACAAGTGGAGCCGGATCATCTAGCCGTGGAGCTGAAGGAGAGGGGTGTGAGGGTAATGGCAAGGCACTGGTGACATACTCAGGAGCTCCTAACAGCCGTGGCAATGATCAGGACTTCATCAGGAGATCCGAGATGGATGCTCTCATCAAAATGCTCAAGGAGAATGGTAACACTTATGGGTACTCCTTTGGTGCATCCATGATAGCTAAGACTATAGAAACATCTCATTGTGTTGCTGATATTGCTAGGATAGATAGAGTTAAAAACAATGAACAGGCTAGACATGAGCACACCTTTGCTAGAAATGCTAGGATGAATCATGAACTAAATGCATTTAGATCACCTTTGAACCTTTGTCATAATGCTAGCAGTATAACTAAGCCATTAATTGTTGATTCAGGTGCATCTCATCACATGATTAGTGATACAAGCCTGATTAAAGATATAGAACCAACTAGTGGACATGTTATGATTGCAAATGGGGACAAGATCCCTATTAGAGGAATAGGGAACTTGAAGTTGTTTGATAAGAACACTAGAACTTTCTACATGCCTGAATTTACATCTAACTTGCTATCTGTTAAGAAATGCACAACTGATTTGAATTGCAATGTTATATTCAGTCCTAATGATGTAAAGTTTCAGGATATTGAGAGCAGCCACTTGATTGGAAAAGGAATCACTAAAGGAGAGTTGTATTTGCTTGAAGAACTTGATCCTGTTTCCAATTACAATTGCTCTTTTACTACTGCTTCTAGTTTAAATAAAAATGCTTTGTGGCATGCTAGATTAGGACACCCTCATGGTAGAGCTTTGAACTTGATGTTACCAGGTGTTTTATTTGAGAATAAGGATTGTGAAGCTTGCATTTTAGGCAAGCATTGTAAAACTGTGTTTCCAAACTCTACTAGTGTTTATGATAAGTGCTTTGATCTTATTCATTCTGATGTTTGGACTGCACCTTGCATATCTAGAGACAATCATAAATACTTTGTCACATTCATTGATGAAAAATCCAAATACACCTGGTTAACTTTAATCCCATCAAAAGATAGAGTGATAGATGCATTTAAGAACTTTCAAGCTTATGTGACTAACCATTATAATGCCAAGATTAAAATTCTTAGATCAGATAATGGAGGGGAGTACACAAGCTATGCGTTCAAAAGTCATCTAGAGCATCATGGGATCTTGCATCAAACAAGCTGTCCTTATACTCCACAACAGAATGGGGTAGCTGAGAGGAAGAACCGACACCTGATGGAGGTTGCTAGGTCCCTGATGTTCCAAGCAAACGTTCCAAAGAGGTTTTGGAGTGATGCTGTGGCTACTGCTTGTTATTTGATCAACAGGATTCCCACAAAGGTGTTGAAGGATCAAGCACCATTTGAAGTTCTGAACAAGCACAAGCCATCAGTGGATTACTTGAGAGTATTTGGATGTTTATGCTTTGTGTTGGTACCAGGAGAGTTGAGAAACAAGTTAGATGCAAGGAGCACTAAGGCTATGTTCATTGGCTACTCAACAACACAAAAGGGATATAAGTGCTATGATCCAGCAACTAGAAGAGTCCTGATCTCTAGAGATGTGAAGTTCATAGAAGCAAGAGGATACTATGAAGAAAGGAATCAAGAGGAGTTAAAGGATTTAACATCAGATAAGGCAGGCGCTTTAAGACTGATTTTGGAAGGTCTAGGTATCAAGATGAACCAGGATCCAAATGTGGGGCGGAGGAACCAACATGAGAGTTCTCCTGCCCCTGTTGAAGCCAATCAGTCACCTCACCTTGATCGTGAGGGGGGCAGGGAATCTGAAACTCAAGAAGATGGTCAGGATGGAACCGGCTTGAGTGAAGAAGAAGAAGAGAGTGTTTCAGGCTCTCACAATCAAGGTGATCAAAGCCAGGGAGAAGGAGAAGCTCAGGCTGAAGCACCAGAACCGAGTGTCCAAGAGGAGCAGGTTCAGAACCAACCAGTATTGAGGAGAAGCACAAGGCTGAGAAAGGATCCTTCTAGTTGGGTAAACACGCGAGTGTACTACAATGCCCAAGCTGTGGAGCATCCTTCTCAAGCTGTGTGTTCCTTTGCTCAATACCCTGAAGAACATTGTGCTTTTATGGTAAACTTGGATGAGAACTACATACCAAGAAGCTATGAAGAGGCAATGATGGATAAAGAATGAAGGAATCAGTTGGAGCTGAGGCAGGAGCTATGATCAAGAATGATACATGGTATGAGAGTGAATTACCAAAAGGGAAGAAGGCTGTGACTAGTAGATGGATCTTCACAATCAAGTATAAGGCTGATGGAAAGGTGGAGAGGAAGAAGTCAAGACTGGTTGCAAGAGGCTTTACTCAAACTTATGGAGAAGATTACATTGAGACCTTTGCACCAGTAGCTAAACTACACACAATCCGGATTGTCTTAAGCTTAGCTGTGAACCTTGGATGGGGCTTATGGCAAATGGATGTGAAGAATGCATTCCTACAAGGAGAGCTGGAGGATGAAGTGTATATGCATCCACCTCCAGGCTTGGAACACTTAGTGAAGAGAGGGAATGTGTTGAGACTGAAGAAAGCTATCTATGGACTGAAGCAATCACCAAGAGCTTGGTACAACAAGCTGAGTACTACTCTGAATGGCCGAGGCTTCAAGAAGTCTGAACTAGACCACACCCTCTTCACACTCACCACTCCCTCAGGTATGATTGCACTCCTTGTGTATGTTGATGATATCATTATCACAGGAAGTGATAAGGAAGGTATCATAGCAACCAAGGAGTTCCTTAAATCCATGTTTGAAATTAAAGACTTGGGAGAAATGAAATACTTTCTTGGAATTGAGATATGTAGATCCAAGGAAGGTTTGTTCATGTCCCAAAGGAAGTATACACTTGATCTTTTGAAAGGTGCAGGTGCTTATGGAGGCAAGACAGCAAGGATGCCTATGGAGGATGGCTACAAAGTCCCACGAGAGGGGGAGATTGAAGACAGCAAACCTTATCAGGATCCTAAACTCTATAGAAAGCTAGTTGGCAAATTGATTTACCTTACCATAACTAGGCCTGACATTTGTTTTGCTGTGAATCAGGTGAGTCAACACATGCAAGTGCCTAAGGAGCATCATTGGCGCATGGTGGAGAGAATCTTGATGTATCTCAATGGCTCACCTGATCAAGGAGTATGGATGGGTTGCAATGGGAGCACTGAAGTGGTTGGATACTGTGATGCGGATTGGGCTGGTGATAGAGCAGACAGGAGATCAACCACAGGCTATTGCACATTCATTGGAGGCAACTTGGTTACATGGAAGAGTAAGAAGCAGAAGGTGGTGTCTTGTTCAAGTGCAGAAGCTGAGTATAGAGCTATGCTGAAGCTTACCAATGAGCTGGTGTGGATCAAAGGTATCTTGAAGCATTTGGAGATTGATCAAGCCACTCCAATGACAATGCACTGTGATAACCAAGCTGCCATCCACATTGCCTCCAACTCGGTGTTCCATGAGAGAACCAAGCACATTGAAGTTGATTGTCACAAGGTGAGGCAGATGATCATCCTAGGAGTCATCCTGCCATGCTACACAAGAAGTGAAGATCAGTTGGCTGAAGTGTTCACCAAGGCTGCAAGACAGAAGACAATGGAGTCCATTCACATCAGGTTGGGCCTCATTGATCTTGGGAAGAGAAGGAGCTGATCCTCTTGGCTGTGAGGTCTTTACTCTTTTTCCCTCATCAAGGTTTTGTCCCAATGGGTTTTCCTTGGTGAGGTTTTTAATGAGGAAGATCTCATAGCCATCCAAGCTTAGGCTTTCACAAAGCTAAGCTTGAGGGGGAGTGTTAATATGAAGTCATGAGATAAGGAGGCTAAGATGGAGTAAAGGGAAGGAGATGGGAGAGTTGGAGTCGACCCAAGCCGTACCATCCGTACTGACCGTACAGGCCGTACATGTTAAAGTCACCCACATGTTGAAATGAGGTGATGCAACTATGTGATATGAAGCTAGAGAAGGTTAGAGACTTGAGGATGAAGTTAGGGATGTGAGTGTACGGACAGGCCGTACAAGGTGGCCGTACAAGGTAAAGAAGAAGTTACCATGACCGTTTAACCAAGAGGGGGGTAAACGGATCATTCTTACCTTCTACCATGCTCTACTTGGATCAGACCGTTGAGAGAGCTTGAGGAGCGCATCTGACAGGCTGTGCCAGGCTGTGACTGTGACACCCCCGATCGTAGATGACCAGAAATGACACGGTCGATGTTTCTCGATGGTCGATCCGAGGTTCTCAGAATACTTCCGATCACCTTAGACTAACAACCAAAGAACACCAACGCTCCTATCAGATATCACTCTAGGCTTTTCAACCCGAAAAAAAAGCAATACCCGATAGTTAGTTCGTCCGGACAAGGACTAATATCATATGGAACCCGTACTTTAAAAACATTCTTTATATATCATTTAAAAGCATCTTCAAAATTTGTTATAAATTAACCTCGAGGTTTTCGGTCTACAAATCTTATACATAAGATATATCAAAATGACTTTCCAAAGATAATTAAACTACCGCTGGCTAATGATGTTCCTTCCCGTCCTAGAGTAAGGTCTCCCATCTACTGGTTACCTGCATTACAAATGAGTCATGAGTAACTAGTTTACTCAGTGAGTCTAATCCCATACCCAAACACATATCAATAGTATCCCGAGCAAGCGACACCATTTGAATGCAGTGGAATTATATTCCATAATTAATATAATTATAAGGCCTCTCAATCCATCCATGTGAATCTATCTTAAACACCACCTCCACGATACCCGCCAATCACTCATACTCTTAATATATATATATGCTAAACCCGGAAAACCACCAAGGCTAACCGAGCCTAACGGGGAATAAATATAACCATCATCTCCATCAGATATTCCAAGATAGAACATCCAACGCTGCATGCAGTTACACGGCCTCCAGGGTGCGACCCCATCATCGTGTCTTCATGACCTTGATCCATATCGCAGGACCAATTCACGGCAATGCGGGACTTTCGGGAGAGTGAGTATACAATAAGACTTCACATGATTCACACTTATTAATAGAATACTTATAGATTAGTACTTGAGAACAAGTACTAAGGCTCGGGATAACCTCAAAGAATTATTCTTATTAATTCTTAAGTATTTAAACTAGATAAATACTTCATATATAAATATAGATCAAGGGATAAAACTTAATCAATCAACCATAATTACTCCTTAATTAATCCATGATTAATCCTTAATTAATCAATGATTATCCCTTAATTAATTCATGATTAATTCTTAATTAATCAACCATATTCAATATGCAATCATGCATACTCATTCATAATTCATTCATCATCTATCTAGACTCACCTTTAAATCCATGAGATTGGCTAAGGAATACTAGACTCGAGCTCAAGCTAATCACACTTCACTTCTAGATCACTCTCGGTTCAGAACCATCACAAGGATCCGGCTGATCCGAATACTCTCCTTGGCCATCTGAATTCAAAACATAACAGTTGGAACATAAGGTTCACTAGTCTGGTTCAAGAAGAAACTCAAGTCAGTTCATAACATTTCAGTTCAGTTCTATCATATCAGTTCGGTTCAAGACAGATTGATACCATGTTCAGCTCGGTTCAAGCTTTAACAATTTAACTCGGTTCATATCAGCTTAGTTCATGCTCAGCTAACTCTGGTTCTAATCAGTTCCCAACAGCTTAACTCGGTTATACTCAGACGACATCAGTTCAAGACAATTTCAGATCATAGACAGCTCGGATCAGATCAGATCAGAACATACTCAGCTCAATTCAGTTCTAAACAAGATCAAATCAGTTCGGTTTAATTTCCATAATTCTTATCAGTTCGTCTACTGGTTCTATGAGACTGATTAAATCATAAACCAAACAAGACTGAAAAGAACAAGACCTTAGACAACTGATCCTGACATGTCAACCAACATAGAGCAATTGGTTCTCATCAAAACATGGTTGAATCAAGAAGCTGAAGCTTACCGGTTTTACTCAACTAATTAAACTTGACTGGTTGTCTCTCTTCAAGCTAACCACGAATTAACCTGATCAACACCACAAGAATCCATGGTTGGATTTATTCAGAATTTATCTCCAGTGTAGGCAAACCAACAAAACTTCTCACAGAAACTGATCCACAACCATCTTACCGATCAAAATCAAAGGCTGAAGAACATGGGTGATTCTAAACTCTTGGACACCAAACCTTCAGCTCTTAACCACACCAGAACACACTGGATAAAGTCACAGGATGGTGAGAAAGGTTTGTCCATGCTCAATTCTCTTCTCTGAATTTTTTTCTGAATTTTTCAACTAGTTTTTCTCACAAATTTTTCTCTCTTCTTTCTCTCTTTCTCTCTGAACTTTTCTCTGGTTTTTCTTGCAGGTTATGAACGTCCAGAGGAGAGAAGATGGTGTTTTATAACATAAGAAGTTGCTTCAGGTGAGGGTTTACTTAAACCAAAGAAAGTTGCTGTCCTTTCCCTCCTTTGAAGAAAGATTATTTTGTTTTTATTAAACAAGCAACCAGCTTGTGACTTTCATGTGACTTTAGTGAAGCAAGCAAGCAGGTAGGTGCAGCTCATGTGACTGATTTACTGAGAAAGCAAGCAGAATAGCTGGTGAAGGTATTAGACTGGTCGAAATTTAGTTAAGAAACTTAACGACAATTTCGGACAGTTTTCGACTAAAATTTCTCATCCTTCGAATCTCGTCTTGCTTTCAACTAAGCTTGTCTAGCTTAAATAAAATTCGACCAACATTATTAACACTCTACCAGAACTATCAATGAGAGGCCTTTCGACCACAAGACAGTCTCGTCGAGGAATTAATTCACCGGGTCGACTTTATTTTTAAATCTGATCAACCAACTCCAAACTCCAAACTGGTCGAGCGGAGTTTTTCTCGACCAAAAATTAACTGGCTCGTGAGGGTTATTACATTCTTCCCCCCTTAAAAGAATTCGTCCCCGAATTCTCAAAACATAGCTGTACAGACTTTTACTGAACACTGGAGTCCCTGCAAGAAGTTTAAGATAACCAACTCTGAACTTATCCTCATCTGCCCGTGTCAAAACAACTGATGGTTCCCCAAATACTTGAACTTTTACAAATTTTTCCTTTTCTCCAATCTTCTGATATGGTGCTCACCTATCCGCAAAGGACCTTTAGGATAGGCTAAATAGGGTTACAAGTTTTCTGGTCTCAGCAGTTCTATCATACTGGGTCTGATATAAGATTACGCAAAATCGGCTCACCAATAGCATAACTAAAAGAAGTTCCGGTCAACAGATAACCATTTCAACTCTGAACAACTCGGTACAGACCAAATAACAGATTTGCGGATTTCCCCAACTTTTCTAAAACAATTCTTTCTTTTCTGAGCAAACACTTTCACGATAACCAATTCTTCATCTCACATAACTTTCATATACTGTGGTCTACATACTTCCTTTGACATCGTTGAATCTCTGAATACCATTACTTCTGAAACCTTTCTATCTGCTTTCCTCCAGTTCAATAACATGGAAATATGGAACGTTAGGTGATGTGCCATACGTGAAGGTAACATCTTCAGTCTGGTCAATGTCAACTCGATTAACCGTGCAACAATCAAACAAGAACATGCACGATCAATCACGCTAACATGATTCAGACCAAAGGTGCTACTCTCAAATACACACACACACACTTATTCCAGGAATGATTTCCCGTACAGTATTCCATACCCTTTTTATCTATCTGAGATACTCTTCAAAAACTTCTGAACGACTCAATCTCACTGAAGTTTCGCATATCCAAGTCTTGTTATATTACTTTCTGATTTCCTTCTTCTGTCTAGTAACTGAGGAATCAACAAGTCCGCCTATACCAAACTTGATTTACCAACGAAGTACTCTTGTATGATGACTTCACACTTTCTCTGTTAATACATCTTCTGATCTCTTAACAACTTGAGCATTCCCATATGCCTTATGGTTATACCTTTTTCCTTGCACTCTTCAATCTTCCTTGGGATTTACTTCACATCTGCTTAATTTTAGGTTGAATTTGGGTTCCTTCTCCCACATCTCCACTTTATGAACTTGTACATGACACAGTCCTCATACTATTCTTCGAAATTCTCTTCACCCAGTTCCTTCTATGAATTCCTTTGATTCTCATCCTTTAACTGAGTTCCTCAAATACGAATGAATAAGCCATCTTGATTTTCTACTTGAAATCTTGAAGGTTCTCTATTCTCTCCTTATAAGGCAGCAAAATAAATCACTCCCAATTCCGCTTCATGATTCTTGAGATCCTACTCCATATCATCATTAATATCACTTCCTCTTAAAGCATAAGCAGCAATATTTGCTCTTCCTTAGGCTTCTTTGATCAGTGAACACTTGCATCCTTTCTCCATATTAAAATGATCACTAAATTTGATGTGCAACAGAACTGCCACCAACTCCAACTTGTGCATCAAATAGTTTTCCTTATGCTTCCTTAGCTCCCTTGATGTATAAACGATTACCATATCGTCTTGCATTAGCATTCACCTAGACCAACACATAATACATCCATGTAGTAGTATATGGCTGGTTAGGCTCATGCAAGTCTAAGATATGCATAGACGTAGATACTTCCTCTAACTAATTTCATACTTCATCAATACTTTTACTCCATTCCAAGGTAACACCATTCTCAGTCGAACAACTCATTGGTGGATATGGTTTCTAACTCTTGAACAAACTTCTGATGGTAACCGGCCAATCCACAGAACTTCGAATCTCGATAACTGAAATTGAGTACGACCATTATGTAGTAGTAGCGATCTTTTGTAAATATGCAACAACTCCTTGTTCCATTTACTGACTAAGGGATCTAACTTCCAATTTCCGTACAGAAATATTTACTACAACGTGAAGCGTCCATCAAACGTCCTTGGAATAAAACTGCGCCTTGCGACCGATCTTAACCATTCTTCAATTCTAGAACTTGATACTTGACCCTGATGGTCACGTCCTTGATTTTATACTCGAACATAACCGCAAACTCTGGTTCTTCTTCTTTACCACTGACATGGGTATACTCCACAGAAAATAACTAAGTCGAACGAAACCTTTCTCCAACCAAATCTTCTGACTGCTACTTGAATTCGGCTAGAACCACTTGGATAGATGCCTAGGCAATTGCAGCGAATCAAGGTTCAACCAGAATACTTGACGGGTTACTTTTGGATGTCAACAAATTTTCCACTTTCTTAAACATAGCTTCATGTTCCCTAGTTATCTAACTGTCCTCGATACTCTGCTTCTTGTTATTTTCTCTCCGCCCAATTATGATGATAATGGAATACGCCACTTCACCGTTTCCCAAAAGGTTCCCAACTCTCCAGACTGATATGAGCGAGGCTCCAACACTTAGTAGAATACCACTGCAGGCCAACGGTAACTGGTCTTCTCTCAAAGACTTCCTTCCTCAACAACATCCTAATTGAGCTCGATAACTAGATAGCCAATCTCACTCTAGATAGAAACAAACCGCTCTAATGGAAGTACTAAGGAATGGGGATGGGTTACGAAGGCATACCATAACTCTAAATGGCAGCCAGTACTTCCACGAATAAGAACAGTGTACTTGAATTCACTAAAGTGAATCCTTCCTAAAACAATGACACTACCCGAGAACTACATCTATGTGTTGTTCCCGCATCAAACACAATATGGACAGAAAATTACATCCATATGCAAGGTCTCTTACGACACCTTGATCACAATTCACATTTTTTTTTTTTTTTAATTTCAATCATTCATAAAATTTTAAAAATGCACACAACACACAATGGGATAAGAAGCAAACCTGTGATTGGACCTTTCAGGGGTTTTGACGGTCCAGTCAACTATAAAGTGTAGGCTCTACCCAAATAGCCTAACACTTGGATGTGGACTAACGGTAAGGAAAAGCGGATAAGTTCAACAAGTGTTATCCTAGGTATAGGTAACGTAGATCGGGAAACTTCATGAGGAAGGGTCACCTAAAATCCTAACTCTTCACAAGAACCACCAAAGCGCGAATGATGCAAGCGTTCCAGGATTCCCCACACTTTGACTATCACGACCATTCTATCCTTTCGAGTCACAACCATAACGGCTCAAGGTCCTCGATCTTGATCCGATAAATGTACACCAAAAATCATCCCCAATGACTTACTTAACTCACTGCTTGAAACTGACCTTTGATCTGCACCGATTGGAAAATAGACAGTCTGCATGACTTGGTTAACTTCTTCAGCAATAATAGCTTCTTTAACATTCATGTCATACTCTAACATCTCCTCGAAGGTTTGAAACTCCATGGTCTTTTATCCACTCCAAAATTCTTGGCTAAGTTCCCAAAACTTTTCCGTATGATCTTTGGCTTATTCTTCAAACCATAATCGATGAATGAAATTCACTCGACCACATATCTCGATGCTGAAATTGTAGTATATGATTAACTCGACCTGAACCTCCTGGCAGAAACATCCCACTGTACCAACTCCGTGAACTAAATCTTCTATCGGTCCCATATCTTGTGTAGAAAATTCTACTTCTTAAACTCTTGAAATCTGTCCAAATCGATCTCACCTCTCTGAAGAAAATATTTTTCTCAGAGTGTTGCATCCCAAATCTGCGTCAAGCCAAAGTATACCTCAAACGGTTTAGTGTTTCTTCAGTATCTTATGGTCCCAACTTCTTTATCTTGTTCACAAACTTCAAGATGTCTTGTTGCAACGGAATGGTGCTGGTGCGTCCATCGTCTTGTACTACTGCTGAACTATCTCCGCCACCAACGTTAAGCTTGAAACAAGTGCTGAATCAATCAGGCTTGTACGTCTCTGGTTCTGGTACGTTTGGGCATAAGCTGGATTGAAATGAGCAGCCGAAAGAATAAGTCATATGAAGTCGGACCAACAACATCAACTTTGACTTCAATAAAACACGGGCGGAAGATGTAATTGATGTGTCAACTCTGTCTCATATATCTTTGACTATCGATATCCACACTAGAAATTGTAGGAACCGCAGGAAAGCATGATGATACCAACTCCGAGCATGATGGTAGCAAACCCGAGCACGTTGTTAGCTCACCCGAGCATGATGATAACGGATTGAAGCATGACCGGATTGAACCAAAACATGACGATAACAAACCGAATCATGACGATAGAAAGCTCAATCATGACTGTAGGAATCTCGATCTTGACAGGATCAAAATTGGTAAGTACATTCCACTCCGTCGAGCTTGTCTTGATGCATCTCGTATGAAAGATAACAGTAAGGTAACTACCCATGACTATCTATCCTAAGATGAAGGAACCAGCCAGCACATCCTAATTATCCTTGCGACTCATTTTGACTCGAAAAACGTCTGAAACAAGTCCCATTCAAGCATCGTATAACCATACTCTGATACCACCTTTGTGACACCCCCGATCGTAGATGACCAGAAATGACACGGTCGATGTTTCTCGATGGTCGATCCGAGGTTCTCAGAATACTTCCGATCACCTTAGACTAACAACCAAAGAACACCAACGCTCCTATCAGATATCACTCTAGGCTTTTCAACCCGAAAAAAAAAGCAATACCCGATAGTTAGTTCGTCCGGACAAGGACTAATATCATATGGAACCCGTACTTTAAAAACATTCTTTATATATCATTTAAAAGCATCTTCAAAATTTGTTATAAATTAACCTCGAGGTTTTCGGTCTACAAATCTTATACATAAGATATATCAAAATGACTTTCCAAAGATAATTAAACTACCGCTGGCTAATGATGTTCCTTCCCGTCCTAGAGTAAGGTCTCCCATCTACTGGTTACCTGCATTACAAATGAGTCATGAGTAACTAGTTTACTCAGTGAGTCTAATCCCATACCCAAACACATATCAATAGTATCCCGAGCAAGCGACACCATTTGAATGCAGTGGAATTATATTCCATAATTAATATAATTATAAGGCCTCTCAATCCATCCATGTGAATCTATCTTAAACACCACCTCCACGATACCCGCCAATCACTCATACTCTTAATATATATATATGCTAAACCCGGAAAACCACCAAGGCTAACCGAGCCTAACGGGGAATAAATATAACCATCATCTCCATCAGATATTCCAAGATAGAACATCCAACGCTGCATGCAGTTACACGGCCTCCAGGGTGCGACCCCATCATCGTGTCTTCATGACCTTGATCCATATCGCAGGACCAATTCACGGCAATGCGGGACTTTCGGGAGAGTGAGTATACAATAAGACTTCACATGATTCACACTTATTAATAGAATACTTATAGATTAGTACTTGAGAAAACAAGTACTAAGGCTCGGGATAACCTCAAAGAATTATTCTTATTAATTCTTAAGTATTTAAACTAGATAAATACTTCATATATAAATATAGATCAAGGGATAAAACTTAATCAATCAACCATAATTACTCCTTAATTAATCCATGATTAATCCTTAATTAATCAATGATTATCCCTTAATTAATTCATGATTAATTCTTAATTAATCAACCATATTCAATATGCAATCATGCATACTCATTCATAATTCATTCATCATCTATCTAGACTCACCTTTAAATCCATGAGATTGGCTAAGGAATACTAGACTCGAGCTCAAGCTAATCACACTTCACTTCTAGATCACTCTCGGTTCAGAACCATCACAAGGATCTGGCTGATCCGAATACTCTCCTTGGCCATCTGAATTCAAAACATAACAGTTGGAACATAAGGTTCACTAGTCTGGTTCAAGAAGAAACTCAAGTCAGTTCATAACATTTCAGTTCAGTTCTATCATATCAGTTCGGTTCAAGACAGATTGATACCATGTTCAGCTCGGTTCAAGCTTTAACAATTTAACTCGGTTCATATCAGCTTAGTTCATGCTCAGCTAACTCTGGTTCTAATCAGTTCCCAACAGCTTAACTCGGTTATACTCAGACGACATCAGTTCAAGACAATTTCAGATCATAGACAGCTCGGATCAGATCAGATCAGAACATACTCAGCTCAATTCAGTTCTAAACAAGATCAAATCAGTTCGGTTTAATTCCCATAATTCTTATCAGTTCGTCTACTGGTTCTATGAGACTGATTAAATCATAAACCAAACAAGACTGAAAAGAACAAGACCTTAGACAACTGATCCTGACATGTCAACCAACATAGAGCAATTGGTTCTCATCAAAACATGGTTGAATCAAGAAGCTGAAGCTTACCGGTTTTACTCAACTAATTAAACTTGACTGGTTGTCTCTCTTCAAGCTAACCACGAATTAACCTGATCAACACCACAAGAATCCATGGTTGGATTTATTCAGAATTTATCTCCAGTGTAGGCAAACCAACAAAACTTCTCACAGAAACTGATCCACAACCATCTTACCGATCAAAATCAAAGGCTGAAGAACATGGGTGATTCTAAACTCTTGGACACCAAACCTTCAGCTCTTAACCACACCAGAACACACTGGATAAAGTCACAGGATGGTGAGAAAGGTTTGTCCATGCTCAATTCTCTTCTCTGAATTTTTTCTGAATTTTTCAACTAGTTTTTCTCACAAATTTTTCTCTCTTCTTTCTCTCTTTCTCTCTGAACTTTTCTCTGGTTTTTCTTGCAGGTTATGAACGTCCAGAGGAGAGAAGATGGTGTTTTATAACATAAGAAGTTGCTTCAGGTGAGGGTTTACTTAAACCAAAGAAAGTTGCTGTCCTTTCCCTCCTTTGAAGAAAGATTATTTTGTTTTTATTAAACAAGCAACCAGCTTGTGACTTTCATGTGACTTTAGTGAAGCAAGCAAGCAGGTAGGTGCAGCTCATGTGACTGATTTACTGAGAAAGCAAGCAGAATAGCTGGTGAAGGTATTAGACTGGTCGAAATTTAGTTAAGAAACTTAACGACAATTTCGGACAGTTTTCGACTAAAATTTCTCATCCTTCGAATCTCGTCTTGCTTTCAACTAAGCTTGTCTAGCTTAAATAAAATTCGACCAACATTATTAACACTCTACCAGAACTATCAATGAGAGGCCTTTCGACCACAAGACAGTCTCGTCGAGGAATTAATTCACCGGGTCGACTTTATTTTTAAATCTGATCAACCAACTCCAAACTCCAAACTGGTCGAGCGGAGTTTTTCTCGACCAAAAATTAACTGGCTCGTGAGGGTTATTACAGTGACAGACTGTCAGCATCCTAGTCAAAGATCCAAGATGCTTCACACGCGGGAAGAAGCTCATTGGATGCTTTATGATATGCGCTCCTCTCCTGGTTGACTCCACATGCTTTAGCTTATCTTTAAACCTTGTAAACCCTAAGCTCTCATACTATATAAGTTGTAACCTCATCAGATTAATGATTAACGAGATTGAATCACTCTTTCTCTACTCTCTCTCTAGTTTAAATCTCAAAGTCTCTTAATCACTCTCAAACCATGATACTTGTTTAAATCTTTCACTAAACTTCTCTTTAATCTTTCTTAATCTCTCAATACCTTCTTAAATCTCTAAAATCTCATGGTATCAGAGCCAGGTTGGCTTTGGTATTGAGAGATCTTAGTTCCCTTGTGTGATTCTTACTCATTCCTATTTTGTGTTCTTGCGTTTGTTCTTGATACTTCCGGGAAGTCTTGTTAGTGTGTTGAAGTGTCTTACCCTTGGTTCTTTGGTCCCGTGTGTTCTTGAAGATCTGGTGCGGTAGAAACTCAACTGAAGTACAAGATTGAAGACTAGAAGTAACGAGAGGCAAAGAGAAGATGGAAGGAAACTACAGTAAGCTTGTTACGGTTCCGGTTGCCTTAAAAGGTGTAGGAAACTACTTGTTGTGGTCTCGGCTAGTGAAGACTGCTGTTGGGAGGCTAGGGTTGTGGAACCACATCACGGATGATGGTCCAGAACCAGTGGCCAAAAGGAATGAGGAAGCTGAGGGTGGAAAAGTACTCACTGAAGCTGAGGTGAAGAAGAAATGGGTTCAAGAAGATCTGATGGTGCTGTCCGTGCTACACAGTTCGATTGAAGTCCCTCTGCTTGAAGCCTACATCTTCTGTGAGACACCTAAGCACCTGTGGGAGACGCTCCAGAAGACATTTGGAGATGTCTCAAACCTTAACCGTGTGTTTGAGTTGAAGAAAGCCATCACCTCCTTGATGCAAGGTGGTGTGGAGCTTACTACACACATTGGGAAGTTCAGAGTTCTTTGGTCTGAGCTGGATAACCTGCGCCCAAGCACCAGTGATCAAGAGATCATCATGGAGAGGAGAGAGCAGGATCAAGTGTTTGGGTTGCTGATGACCTTAGACGTGTGCTACCAGGATGTCATAAAGCACATGCTGAGATCGCCAAGCCTACCAACAATGGAGGAGGTGTGCTCTCAACTGCAGAAGGAGGAAGGCTCTCTAGGCTTGTTTGGAGGAAAGGGGGAGCTACCAATCTCATCAGGCTGAGGATGTGCAAGCAAACAAGGCGGGTTACAAGAATGATGGAAGGAAGTATGGTGACCGCTTTGAAGGGAATTGTGATCATTGCAAGAAGCCAGGCCATAAGAAGAGCCAATGCTGGATACTTCACCCTCACCTCAAGCCAAGCAAATTCAACAAGGAGAGAGAAGCCAGAGCTCACATGTCCACCGAGACAAGCAGTGGCAGTGCATCCGGGGCTGGTACATCCTCACAAGTGAATGAGAGTGAAGGGCGAGCTCTCTCTTCTCATCACTCAGGAGGAAAGAACCTAGAGCATGAGGTGATCAGGAAGTCAGACATAGATGCACTCATCAAAGCTCTTAAAGAGTCTGGTAACAAACTAAGACCCAATACTCTTGGTTATTCTTTTGCTGCTCATACTATGTCTAGAAGAACTGATAGGTTGCTAGACATACTAGAGAGTCCCTTGAGTGGTAAAACTGAACATAGCATTGCTAATAAACTCTTAGGAGTACTTGAGAACTTAAAAAATAACAATGATCATCCTAGAAGTCATCTAGCTAAGGATATACATAAACCTTTGATCATTGATTCTGGTGCATCTCATCACATGATTAGTGATAACAGGTTGATTACGGATATAGAACCTACCCAAGGTCATGTCATGATTGCTAATGGAGATAGAATTCCTATTAGAGGCATTGGTAGGTTGAAACTGTTTAATAAAGAGTCTAATGCATTCTACATGCCTGAATTTACTTCAAACTTGTTATCTGTCAAGAGATGCACTACTGATCTTGATTGCAATGTTATTTTTAGTCCTAATGATGTGAAGTTTCAGGATATTAAGAGCAGTAAGTTGATCGGCCAAGGAGCAACTAAGGGAGACCTTTACATGCTTGAAGATCTCTCTCCTATCTCTAGTTCTTGTTTTTCGTTTAGCTCGGTTTCTTTAAGTAAGGATGCTTTGTGGCATGCTAGGCTAGGACATCCACATGTTAGGGCCTTAAGCATAATGTTACCAGGTGTCATGTTTAAAAATAATGATTGTGAAGCTTGTATTTTGGGAAAACATTGTAAGAGTGTGTTTCAAAGATCAGTTACAGTTTATGAGAAGTGTTTTGACTTAATCCACTCTGATGTTTGGACTGCACCTTGTTTATCTAGGGATAATTACAAGTATTATGTCACCTTCATTGATGAAAAATCTAAATACACCTGGTTAACACTCATTAAAACAAAGGATAGAGTTCTTGATGCATTTAAAAACTTTCAAAACTATGTTACTAACCACTATAATGCCAAGATTAAGATTTTCAGGTCAGATAATGGTGGGGAGTATACAAGTCATGCATTCAAAGAACATCTAGCTAGCCATGGAATACTTCATCAGACGAGCTGTCCTTATACACCCCAGCAAAATGGAGTGGCTGAAAGGAAGAATAGACACCTCATGGAGGTGGCGAGATCAATGATGTTCTATACAAGTGTACCTAAGAGGCATTGGAGTGATGCAGTGATGACCGCAAGCTACCTAATCAACAGGACACCAACCAAGATTCTCAATGATCAGTCCCCCTTTGAGGTTCTCAACAAGAGTAAGCCAGTGCTGGAACACTTGAGGATCTTTGGGTGTGTGTGCTATGTGCTAGTACCCGGGGAAATGCGGAACAAGCTAGAAGAGAAGAGTACCAAGGCTATGATGATTGGATACTCTACGTCCCAAAAGGGATACAAATGCTTTGATCCAAATACCAGAAGAGTATTGGTATCAAGGGAGGTGAAGTTCTTTGAAGAAAAGGGATATTATGATGGGAAGAATTGGGAAGAACTTGAAGATCTATCCCAACCATCAGACAGGGCTGCAAGCTTGAGAAACATTTTGCAAGGACTTGGTATTGGAGTGTCATCAGATCAGCACAAACGCCAAGCAACACCACCTGTTAGAGTTGAAGAATCATCTCACTTAGAACATGAAGGGGGAAGTGAATCTGCTGATACTGAAGTTCAAGGAACAAGTGAAGCCGAAAATCAACAACAAAGCGCAGACTCTCATGTTCAAAGTGAAGATGACTCAAGGGGAAGTGATCAACATGGAGGTCAGGAAGCTAGTGAAGAAAGCCAGATGCCAGAAGAAGCCGTGGAAGAGAATGTAGTAGTTCCATTGAGGAGAAGCACACGGTTAAAGAGAGATGCTTCCAACTGGGTAAACACAAGAGTGTACTACAATGCCCAAGCTGTGGAGCATCCCTCTCAAGCTGTGTGCTCTTTTGCGTGCTATCCAGAAGAGCATTGTGCATTTATGATCAGCTTAGATGGAAGCTATGTGCCTAGATCATATGAAGATGCAATGCTACATGAAGACTGGAAGGAATCAGTAGGTGATGAAGCTAATGCTATGATAAAGAATGATACTTGGTTTGAAAGTGAACTGCCAAAAGGAAAGAAGGCAGTAACTAGCAAGTGGATATTCACTATCAAGTACAAGCCTGATGGGACTATTGAGAGAAAGAAGACAAGACTGGTGGCTAGAGGATACACTCAAACATATGGGGAAGACTACATTGACACCTTTGCTCCTGTTGCTAAGCTCCATACAATAAGAATTGTATTATCTCTGGCTGTGAATCTTGAGTGGGAGCTTTGGCAGATGGATGTAAAGAATGCCTTTCTTCAAGGAGAACTAGAAGATGAAGTGTATATGCATCCACCACCAGGCCTAGGGCATCTTGTGAAACCTGGAAATGTGTTGAGACTCAAGAAGGCTATCTATGGGTTGAAACAATCTCCTAGAGCATGGTACAACAAGCTGAGCACTACTTTAAATGGGCGTGGATTCAAGAAATCAGAATTGGATCATACTCTCTTCACACTTACTTCACCCTCAGGTATCATTTGTCTACTTGTGTATGTTGATGATATCATTATAACAGGTAGTGATAAGGCTGGGATAAAAGCCACCAAGGAGTTTTTAAAATCTGTATTTGAAATTAAAGACTTAGGAGAAATGAAATACTTCCTTGGAATTGAGTTGTGTAGATCTAAGGAAGGATTGTTCATTTCCCAAAGGAAGTATACACTTGATCTTTTGAAAGATGCAGGTATACAAGGAGATAAGACAGCAAGGATGCCTCTTGAAGATGGATACAAGGTTCCACGTGAGGGGGAGATTGAAGATAGCAAGGTCTTTCATGATCCAAAGCTATACAGGAAGCTAGTAGGGAAGCTCATCTACCTTACCATCACACGTCCGGATATATGCTTTGCTGTGAATCAAGTGAGCCAGCATATGCAAGTCCCAAAGGAGCATCACTGGCGAATGGTGGAGAGACTCCTCTTGTATCTGAACGGGACATCAGGCCTTGGAGTTTGGATGGGATGCAACAAGAGTACTGAAGTGGTGGGCTATTGTGATGCGGATTGGGCAGGAGATAGAGCTGACAGAAGATCAACTACCGGCTATTGTACATTCATTGGAGGTAATCTTGTGACATGGAAGAGCAAGAAGCAGAAAGTAGTATCTTGTTCAAGTGTTGAAGCTGAGTATAGGGCAATGCTGAAGCTAACCAATGAGTTGGTGTGGATCAAAGGGATCTTGAAACACTTGGAGATAGAGCAAGCTACACCAATGACTATGCATTGCGAAAACCAAGCAGCTATACACATTGCATCCAACTCAGTGTTCCATGAGAGAACCAAGCACATTGAAGTAGACTGCCACAAGGTGAGGCAGATGATCGTTTTGGGAGTAATCTTGCCATGCTATACATGGAGTGAGGATCAGTTAGCGGATGTATTCACCAAGGCAGCAAGACAAAAGACAATGGAGTCCATACACATCAGGTTAGGACTCATTGATCTTACACCCATAGAATAGTCCCCTGATCATGAGGTCTTTACTCTTTTTCCCTTATCAAAGTTTTGTCCCAAATGGGTTTTCTTTGGTAAGGTTTTTAATGAGGAAGATCTCATGGTCCTTCCAAGCTTAACTTGTTCCACATGGTTAAGCTTGAGGGGGAGTGTTGAAATGAGGTGATGCAACTATGTGATATGAAGCTAGAGAAGGTTAGAGACTTGAGGATGAAGTTAGGGATGTGAGTGTACGGACAGGCCGTACAAGGTGGCCGTACAAGGTAAAGAAGAAGTTACCATGACCGTTTAACCAAGAGGGGGGTAAACGGATCATTCTTACCTTCTACCATGCTCTACTTGGATCAGACCGTTGAGAGAGCTTGAGGAGCGCATCTGACAGGCTGTGCCAGGCTGTGACAGACTGTCAGCATCCTAGTCAAAGATCCAAGATGCTTCACACGCGGGAAGAAGCTCATTGGATGCTTTATGATATGCGCTCCTCTCCTGGTTGACTCCACATGCTTTAGCTTATCTTTAAACCTTGTAAACCCTAAGCTCTCATACTATATAAGTTGTAACCTCATCAGATTAATGATTAACGAGATTGAATCACTCTTTCTCTACTCTCTCTCTAGTTTAAATCTCAAAGTCTCTTAATCACTCTCAAACCATGATACTTGTTTAAATCTTTCACTAAACTTCTCTTTAATCTTTCTTAATCTCTCAATACCTTCTTAAATCTCTAAAATCTCACCACACCTCGACCAGATTGAAGTTACCATGATCAAGTAACTTAGGAGTGAAAGGAGAAGTTACTTGGGGTAACTACTGGCGAGTGTGACCGTTTGGAGAGGATAAGGAAGAGCTTAGCCAGGCTGTCAAGAGCTGGATAAGGCTAAAGGTGCTTTATCACAAAGGAGAAGCTTATTGGAGAGTTTAAATTAAAGCAACTTCTTATCCCTTACAATAGTGACCATTTGCGAAACCCTTAACCTATTGTATCCTCACTATATATTGTTGACACTCATGATTAATACAAGGTAGACAGTTCTAAACAAATCAATCTCTCTACACATTTGACAATGATTCTCCATTAGTCTCTTAATCTCTTAAATCTACTCTAATCTCTTCTCTATTCCTATCTAAACTCAGATTATCTTTTTCATCACTCAAAAGTGATAAGAAGCATGGCCACAAGAAGAGCCAATGCTGGATACTCCATCCTCACCTCAAGCCGGCTAAGTTCATGAAGGATCGTGAGGCAAGGGCTAATGTCTCGGATGGTACAAGTGGAGCTGGTACAAGCAAAGGAAAGGAAATAGATGGGCGTGAGGCAGGTGATGGAAAGTCTCTTGTAGCCTACACTGGAGCATCAAGCAACCGTGGGAACAATGATCAAGAGTATCTAAGGAGATCCGACCTTGATGCTCTCATTAAGATGTTCAAGGAGAATGGTAACATCTTTGGGTATTCTTTTGGTGCTAGGGTGGTAGAGAACTATGAGAATCTAACTAGAACTGATAGGATGCATGAGAGCTTGATAGAAATGGTAAATCAATCTAGGATTGCAAACTTTGCTAGAAATGATCATGCATTCAAACCATCTAGTATCCTTGCGCATATTGCTAGTTCTCATGACATTAAGCCATTAGTGATTGATTCAGGTGCATCTCATCATATGATAAGTGACACTAGCTTAATTAAAAACATTGTGCCAATGAATGGAAATGTACTGATTGCTAATGGAGATAAGATTCCTATTAGAGGAATAGGAAGTCTTAAACTATTTGATAAGGAAACTAAAGCTTTTTATATGCCTGAATTTACATCAAACTTGTTATCTGTTAAGAAATGTACTACTGATTTGCAATGCAATGTTATATTCAGTCCTAATGATGTGAAGTTTCAGGATATTAAAAGCAGCAAGATGATTGGAAAGGGAGTGACTAAAGGAGAGCTATATTTACTTGAAGATCTCACTCCTGTTTCTAGATATAGCTGCTCGTTTACTTCTGTTTCTAGTTCTGGTTTAAGTAAAAATGCATTGTGGCATGCTAGATTAGGACACCCTCATAATAAGGCTTTAAAACTGATGTTGCCAGGTGTTTCCTTTGAGAATAATGATTGTGAAGCTTGCATTTTAGGCAAGCATTGTAGAACTGTCTTTACCAAGTCTACTACTGTTTATGAAAAGTGTTTTGATCTTATTCATTCTGATGTTTGGACTGCACCTTGCCTATCTAGAGAAAACCATAAGTATTATGTAACTTTCATTGATGAAAAATCCAAATACATCTGGTTAACCTTAATTCCAACCAAAGATAGGGTACTTCATGCATTTAAAAATTTTCAATCCTATGTGACTAACCATTACAATGCCAAGATAAAGATTTTCAGGTCAGATAATGGAGGAGAGTACACGGGACAAGCATTCAAGCTACACCTAGCTCAGCATGGAATTCTTCATCAGACAAGCTGTCCCTATACACCACAACAGAATGGTGTGGCTGAGAGGAAGAACAGGCATTTGATGGAAGTAGCCAGGTCCATGATGTTTCAATCCAATGTGCCTAAGAAGTTTTGGAGTGATGCTGTTGCTACGGCGTGTTACCTCATCAACAGGACACCTACTCTGATCCTTCAAGGACAATCACCATTTGAGGTACTGAATCAGTACAAGCCTTCTCTCGAGCATATGAAGGTCTTTGGGTGTTTGTGTTTTGTGATGGTGCCTGGAGAGATAAGAAACAAGCTAGAAGCTAAGAGTTCAAAGGCAATGTTCATTGGATACTCATCAAGTCAGAAAGGATACAAGTGCTATGATCCTAACACAAGGAGAGTGTTAGTATCTAGAGAAGTGAAGTTTGTTGAAGAGAAAGGATATTATGAGGAACAGATTCAAGAAGACTTGAAGGATCTTACCTCTGATAGAGCTGAAACCTTGAGGATTATCCTAGAAGGCCTTGGAATCAACATGAATCAAGGACATCAAGGGGGGAGAAGCACTACCCCAGTCCCGGATCATCAGACTTCCAACCTTGAGCATGAGGGGGGGAATGAAACAAGAACTCCAAACCGTGAAGAAACAAGTAGAGAAGAGAGTTCTGGCTCTCATGATCAAGCTGTGGAATCAAATGATCAAGAAGAAGGAGCTGAAGAGAGTCAGCTAAGGGAAGAAGGAGCTGAAGCAAGTCAGCTAGGAGAAGAAAGATCTGAAACAAGTGTGCTGCCACAAGAAGAAGAACAAGAGATGGCGCAAGAAGGGCCAGTATTGAGAAGAAGTACAAGGCTGAGAAAGGATCCTTCCAGTTGGGTAAACACAAGAGTGTACTACAATGCCCAAGCTGTGAAGCATCCTACTCAGGCCGTGTGTTCTTTTGCTCAATATCCAGAAGCACATTGCGCATTCATGGTAAACTTGGATGAGAATCACATTCCAAGAAGCTGTGAAGAGGCAATGGAGGATAAGGAATGGAAG
Organism: Brassica rapa; assembly: GCF_000309985.2. Lineage (NCBI taxonomy): Eukaryota > Viridiplantae > Streptophyta > Magnoliopsida > Brassicales > Brassicaceae > Brassica > Brassica rapa. The sequence goes on along the minus strand of NW_022610346.1, from coordinate 46,123 downwards.
GAATCAGTAGGAGCTGAGGCAGGAGCTATGATAAAGAATGATACATGGTATGAGAGTGAACTACCAAAAGGGAAGAAAGCTGTGTCTAGTAGATGGATCTTTACAATCAAGTACAAGGCTGATGGGTCGATTGAGAGGAAGAAGACTAGACTAGTAGCAAGAGGGTTCACTCAGACATATGGAGAGGATTACATTGAAACATTTGCACCAGTGGCCAAGCTACACACTATTAGGATTGTTTTAAGCTTGGCTGTGAACCTTGGATGGGGATTATGGCAAATGGATGTAAAGAATGCATTTCTACAAGGAGAACTTGAGGATGAAGTCTATATGTATCCTCCATCAGGCCTGGAACATCTAGTGAAGAAAGGGAATGTACTGAGGCTAAAGAAAGCTATTTATGGGTTGAAGCAATCACCAAGAGCTTGGTATAACAAGTTGAGCACAACTTTGAACGGCCGAGGCTTCAAGAAGTCAGAGTTGGATCACACTCTCTTTACACTCACGACACCCTCAGGTATGGTTGCTCTCCTTGTGTATGTGGATGATATCATTATCACAGGAAGTGATAAGGAAGGTATCAAAGCAACCAAGGAGTTTCTAAAGACTATGTTTGAAATCAAAGACTTGGGAGAAATGAAATACTTCCTTGGAATTGAGATTTGTAGATCCAAGGAAGGTTTGTTCATATCCCAAAGAAAGTATACACTTGATCTTTTGAAAGATGCAGGTGCTTATGGAGGCAAGACAGCAAGGATGCCAATGGAGGATGGCTACAAAGTACCAAGAGAGGGGGAGATTGAAGACAGCAAGCCTTTTCATGATCCTAAACTCTATAGAAAACTTGTTGGCAAATTGATTTATCTTACCATCACAAGACCTGATATATGCTTTGCTGTGAATCAGGTGAGTCAACACATGCAGCTTCCCAAGGAACATCATTGGCGTATGGTGGAGACGCTGCTGATGTATCTAAATGGCTCGCCGGATCAAGGGGTTTGGATGGGATGCAATGGAAGCTCAGAAGTGGTGGGCTATTGTGATGCTGATTGGGCAGGAGATAGAGCTGATAGGAGATCAACTACCGGCTATTGCACTTTCATTGGAGGCAGGCAACTTGGTGACTTGGAAGAGCAAGAAGCAGAAGGTGGTGTCATGTTCAAGTGCTGAAGCTGAGTATAGAGCCATGCTGAAGCTGACAAACGAGTTGGTGTGGATCAAAGGCATCTTGAAGCACTTGGAGATTGATCAAGCCACTCCAATGACAATGCATTGTGACAACCAAGCTGCCATTCACATTGCATCCAACTCGGTGTTCCATGAGAGAACCAAGCACATTGAGGTTGATTGCCACAAGGTGAGACAGATGATTGTGCTTGGAGTGATCTTACCTTGCTATACGAGAAGTGAAGATCAGTTGGCTGATGTGTTCACCAAGGCTGCAAGACAAAAGACTATGGAGTCCATTCACATTAGATTGGGACTCATAGATCTTGGGAAGAGAAGGAGCTGATCCCCTTAGCTGTGAGATCTTTACTCTTTTTCCCTCATTAAGGTTTTATCCCAATGGGTTTTCCTTAGTGAGGTTTTTAATGAGGAAGATCTCATGGCTGTCCAAGCTTAGACTTTCACAAAGCTAAGCTTGAGGGGGAGTGTTAAGATGAGTTCAGTATATGAGAAGAGATGACTTGAGGAGCTAAGGGAAATGGAGTTAGGAGAGGATTGGGCAAGGCCGTACAGAAGCCGTACTAGGCCGTACAGATTGGGCAAGGTAACTTGACCTCGGTGAACCAAAGTTACTTAGGTAACTTTGTGTGTTGAGAAGAAGCCTTGCTTATCCTTATCCGATCAGACTGTTGCAAAAGGAAGAAGGGAGCGCACATGACAGCCTGTCCGCGGTTGGCATAAAGCAAAAGGAACCTTATCCTTAAGGAGGAAGCTTATTGGATCATTTGAATTAAAAGCAAAAGCTTATCCCTTGTAATAGTGTAGTTTCCTAAACCCTAGTCCCTAATGTCGCCTCTCTATATATTGTAAACTCATGTCATTAATCAAGAGAAGAAAGTTATGAGTCTCTCTTAGTCTCTCTCTAGTTCTTACTTTAGACTCTTAATCTCATTTCATACTTTAATCTTCTCTAAATCTCTTCTAATCTTTCCTAAATACTCAGATCACTCTAAACATCACTAAAAGTGATAGCAGCAACCCAAAGACCTTGTCCTGCTCGCGTCTCTCATTTATGGTGTAGCCATGAGTAGAGACATTGGAGAGCTGAGTGAGTCTGATGAGGGAGAGCCAGACTTGAGAAGAGAAGAGCCAGACTTGAGCAGAGAAGAGCCAGACTTGAGAAGAAAGAACCAGACTTGAGCAGAGAAGAACCAAATGAGCTAGCCAGCTTGTGGAGTGGACCAGTAACCAGATCAAGACTGAGAGCACAAGAGGAGAGGCTCCAGGAGATAGCCAAAACCGTGGGCCTTGGTTCAAGGCAAGGAGATCAAGATAAACCAGCTTGTTGGTTTAATTTAATTACTTTGTAAGGGTTTTGGTTATTGGCTTTCATTTAATTTAAACCAAAGACAATTAGGATTAGAATTAGAATTAAACCACCTTGGTTTAGCCTTAGGGTTTTCGATTTTCACTTTAAGAACATGGGGGCTGCAGCCTTGTTTTCTCAACTTTCAATCTAAGAATTATTCAGTCAACTTTGTTGTCTTGTCTCTAGCTTTCTCTGTTCAGCTCTAGAACATTGATCTCACTTAAAGGAAGGAATTCCTGTAAATCCCATCTTAGACAATACAAGGTGATCTTGTGTCTTTGAGTAGCAAACCATCCTTGGCGCCAACCCATAGGCTCAGGGAGACGTCCACAGTTCAAAGGAGAGCTAGTAGCCTCTTAGAACATCTTCTATCCATCCACCTTCAAGTGATCCAGAGTTTAAGCCATACCCAGGCTGCACCAAGTGGTATCAGAGCCACTTGAAGGTTAGGGTTTGCAATTTGACTACTCAGATCATTCATTCCATCAAACACTTCTCTTATCTTTCTATCTGTTGTAAGCCAGCTGAGCCAACCCTGCAAATCAAAAAAAAAAAAAAGAAAAGAAAAGAGATCTCTGATCCAAATCAAAAAAAAATATATAGCTGAAGAGTAATCCAGCTAGCTGAGGAGAAATCCAGCTCAGGGTGGTAAAGTCAGCTGGTGCCTAAATCTCTTAATACTTCCTATCTGATTCATTGGGGTTTTAGTTCTAGATCTTAAGTGTAGAACTTTGTTTTTCAACTGAACTTGTGGGAAGAGCTGAGACTTGGCGATTTGAAAACTTGAGTGAGAGAGAGATATAATTTTGTTCCTGGCGTTGTGTTTTCTCTAACTATTTCAGGAACAATGAGTGAAGAGAGGCGAGATGGAAAGCAACCTGAGAGTTCAGGAGAACCGGCTGTCCAGCAAATCAACCTCAACCAAGTTCAATTTGAGGCTATGATACCTGAGATAACCAGAAGAATGCAAAACACTTACAACCGTGTTCAACAAGCTAATGAAACTTTACCTGGTGATAATGCAGGGCAAGAGAGGGACGCGGTTGCTGCTGGAGTTCAGAGAGCACGCATTGGACCTATAAGAGGGCAACGAGTTGAGCTTAGGGGTCGTGGGATTTATGGAGAACATTATCAAGAAGATTCAGCTGATGAAAGTGATGATGGATCTCAGGCTAGTCATCATGGTAGAAATCACAACCGCAGGCGACCAGCTACTGATAACCTAGGCAATCTCAAGCTTAGAATCCCTCCATTCCATGGGAAGAATGATCCTGATGCTTACTTAGAGTGGGAGAAGAAGATTGAACTGGTTTTCAATTGCCAACAGTTCACTGAGGAGAGGAAAGTGAGACTAGCAGCTACTGAATTCTGTGGTTATGCTATTAGCTGGTGGGATCAGATTGCTACTGTTGAAATGAGTTGAGTATAAGCAAGGGAAGTGATTGGGGTATAAGGAAGCATTAGGAGAAGGATGGGTTAAGGAAAGGATGAGGTATGAAGTCGACCAGTCCGTACAATCCGTACTGGCCGTACTGGCCGTACAAGCCTTACCTTCCCGGGTCGACTTCATCATCAACCAAAACTTACCATCCTTACCCAAGTTACTTTGGAGTTACCGTGAGAGTTAAGCAGCCTTGTGACCGTTGAAAGGAAGAAAGGAGACGCGGAGAAGACAGGCTGGCATAGCTGTAAAGTGATCAGCATCTTGGAATATGCTGAAAGTGTGTGAAGCATTCCATTGGCTAGTTCAAACCATCCGCTCCCTTTAGCTTTGACTACACATGCTTTACCTTATCTCTTAAGCTGAAACCCTAGTCTTTTCTTTGCTATATATTGTAACTCTTGGTGATTAATGAAAGATAACACGAGTTTATGAGTCTCTCTCTCTAGTTCATCATGATAATCTCATACACCTTCTCTTAAACACTCTAATCTCTCTTGAATCTCTCTTAAACTACTCAATACCTTTCTTATTCTCTAAAATCATATGGTATCAGAGCCAGGTTGGCTTTGGTATTGAGATCTTGTGTTCTTCAGCTTCAGATAAACATTCTTTCTTGTGAGATTCTAAACAAAGTTCAAGCAAATCGAGATGGGAGGAAACAAAGTTATCACGGTTCCGATTTCACTCAAGGGTGGGGGAAACTACCTATTGTGGTCTAGGCTTGTGAAGACAGCCATTGGGAGGCTAGGGTTATGGGGTCACATCACAGATGAAGCTCCAGCACCAGTGGCCAGTGAGGAAGAAGGTGGAAGAGAGCTCGCGGTTGCTGATGGAAAGAAGTGGATTCAAGATGACTTGATGGTGCTATCTGTGCTGCAAGGATCACTTGAAGAACATCTCTTGGAAGCCTACAGCTACTGCGAGACTCCAAAACACCTGTGGGAGGTACTCCAAAAGACTTTTGGGAACGTTACCAATCTGAACCGTGTGTATGAGATCAAGAAAGCTATCAACACACTGGTACAAGATGGAGAGGAGTTCACCAAGCATTTGGGCAAGTATAGATCCTTGTGGTCTGAGCTTGAATCATTGAGGCCAAGCACGGCTGATCAAGAGCTACTCATGGAGAGGAGGGAGCAGGATCAGGTGTTTGGGTTGCTGTTGACGTTGGATCCTCCGTTCAACGATGTGATCAAGCACATGCTGAGGATGCCAAGTCTTCCATCCATGGAGGAAGTGTGTGCGCAGCTCCAGAAGGAGGAAGGGTCCCTTGGTCTCTTCGGAAGCAAGGGAGACTTAGCTCTAGCCAACAAGGCTGAGGAAGGAGTGCAAGCTAACCGTGCAGCATACAAGACTGATGAGAGAAAGTATGGTGATGAGAGGAGGTTTGGAGGCAACTGTGATCACTGCAAGAAGCCGGGACACAAGAGGAGCCAGTGCTGGATCCTTCATCCCCATCTCAAGCCGGCCAAGTTCAACAAGGATCGAGAAGCCAGAGCTAACCTGTCTACTGAAGCAAGTGAAGCCGGTCCCTCAGGAGCGGGCTCAAGTGCACAAGTGGGTGAAAGCGCAGGCAAGGCAATGGCAACTCACTACACGGCCGCAAGGAGTTTGGAGCATGAAGTGATCCGCAAATCTGACATAGATGCCCTCATCAAAGCTCTTAAGGAGTCTGGTACATTCGGAAACACTCTTGGTTACTCATATACTGCTCACATGATGCCTAGGAATGAGAATAGGTTGATAGATATCATTGAGACATTGAAACTGAGAAATGAATCACCTAGAACTCATCTTGCTAGAGGCATAAAACCATTGATTGTTGACTCTGGTGCATCTCATCACATGATTAGTGATGATAGCTTAATCAAAAACATAGAACCTGCTCATGGACATGTAATGATTGCAAATGGAGATAGAATTCCCATTAAAGGTGTAGGAGACTTAAAGCTATTTGATAAGAACTCTAAAGCATTTTACATGCCTGATTTTACTTCTAATCTCTTATCTGTTAAAAGATGTACCAATGATCTACAATGCAATGTTATCTTTAGTCCTAACAATGTGACATTTCAGGATATTGAGAGCAATAAGTTGATCGGACAAGGAGTAACCAAGGGGGATCTTTATGTACTTGAAGACATTAACCCCATTTCTAGTTGTTTGCTGAGTTCTGTTTTAAGTAAAGGTGCATTATGGCATTCTAGGCTAGGACATCCACATGTTAGAGCCTTAAGCTTAATGTTTCCAGGTGTCATGTTTAAAAATAATGATTGTGAGGCTTGTATTTTGGGAAAACATTGTAAGACTGTTTTTAAAAGATCTACTACTATCTATGATAAGTGTTTTGATCTTGTTCACTCTGATGTATGGACTGCTCCCTGCTTATCTAGAGATAATTACAAGTACTTTGTCACATTTATAGATGAGAAATCTAAATACACCTGGATAACACTCATTAAAACAAAGGATAGGGTTCTTGATGCATTTAAAAACTTCCAATCATATGTATCTAACCAGTATAATGCAAAGATTAAGATTTTCAGGTCAGATAATGGTGGAGAGTATACTGGCAATGCATTCAAGAGTCACCTAGCTCAACATGGGATCCTACATCAGACTAGTTGTCCATACACTCCTCAACAGAATGGTGTAGCTGAGAGAAAGAATAGACACCTAATGGAGGTGGCAAGGTCTATGATGTTTCATACAAGTGTGCCTAAGAGATTCTGGAGTGATGCTGTGATCTCGGCTTGTTATCTAATCAATAGGATACCAACCAAGATCCTGGAAGATCAAGCTCCTTATGAAGTTCTTAACAGAAGCAAACCTGTGCTGGATCACTTAAGAGTCTTTGGATGCGTGTGCTTTGTACTTGTACCCGGGGAGCTAAGGAATAAGCTAGAAGCAAAGAGCACAAGAGCCATGTTCATTGGCTACTCAACATCACAAAAGGGATACAAATGCTATGATTCAGAAGCCAGGAGAGTTCTTGTGTCTAGAGAGGTGAAGTTCTTGGAGGATAAGAGCTTTTATGGAGATAGAAAGTGGGAAGATCTTGAAGATTTGTCTCAACCATCTGATCGAGCTACAAGTCTTAGGCGTGTACTGGAAGGACTTGGAATCAACATGTCCCAGGATCAGCAACCATCAAGGGAGAATGAAGCTGAAGAACCATCACACCATGATCATGAGGGGGGAAATGAGGCTGAGCCTGAAGATCATGAGGATCAAGACTCAGATAGTCATGGTCAAGGTGTGATACAAAGAGAGGAAGGACAGGAAGAATCCATTCAAGAAGATCATGTGGAACCAAATGGAGAAGAAAGAGAAGCAGTTCAGCCTACGGTGGTCCAGCCTACGGTGGTGGAAGTGGAACAAGCCCCATTAAGGAGAAGCACACGGCTAAAGAGAGATGCTTCCAACTGGGTAAACACGAGAGTGTACTACAATGCTCAGGCTGTGAAGCATCCCTCTCAGGCTGTGTGCTCGTTTGCAAGTTACCCAAAGGAACATTGTGCATTCATTACAAGCTTAGATGAGAGCAGTGTACCAAGGTCATATGAGGAAGCAATGTTACACGAAGATTGGAAAGAATCAGTGGGTGATGAAGCAAATGCTATGATAAAGAATGACACTTGGTTTGAGAGTGAGCTGCCAAGAGGGAAGAAGGCAGTAACAAGCAAGTGGATATTCACTATCAAGTATCTACCTGATGGAACTATTGAGAGGAAGAAGACAAGATTGGTGGCTAGAGGATACACTCAAACATATGGGGAAGACTACATTGATACCTTTGCTCCTGTTGCCAAACTCCATACCATAAGAATTGTACTATCTCTTGCTGTGAATCTTGAGTGGGAGCTGTGGCAGATGGATGTGAAGAATGCTTTTCTTCAAGGAGAGCTAGAGGATGAAGTGTATATGCATCCTCCACCAGGTCTAGAGCACCTTGTGAAACCTGGAAATGTATTGAGACTCAAGAAGGCTATCTATGGGTTGAAGCAATCTCCTAGAGCATGGTATAACAAACTAAGTACTACCTTAAATGGGCGTGGGTTCAAGAAGTCTGAATTGGATCACACTCTCTTCACTCTCACTACACCCTCAGGTATTATCTGTCTACTTGTATATGTGGATGACATTATCATAACAGGTAGTGATAAGGCTGGTATAAAAGCCACCAAGGAGTTTTTGAAATCTGTGTTTGAAATCAAAGACTTAGGGGAAATGAAATACTTCCTTGGAATTGAGTTGTGTAGATCCAAGGAAGGATTGTTCATTTCCCAAAGGAAGTATACACTTGATCTTTTGAAAGATGCAGGTATACAAGGAGATAAGACAGCAAAGATGCCTCTTGAAGATGGATACAAGATTCCACGTGAGGGGGAGATTGAAGATAGCAAGGTCTTTCATGATCCAAAGCTATACAGGAAGCTGGTAGGGAAGCTCATCTACCTCACCATCACAAGACCAGACATTTGCTTTGCTGTGAACCAAGTGAGCCAGCATATGCAAGTCCCAAAGGATCATCACTGGCGCATGGTGGAGAGACTGCTCTTGTATCTGAACGGGACATCAAGCCTTGGAGTTTGGATGGGATGCAACAAGAGTACTGAAGTAGTGGGATATTGTGATGCGGATTGGGCTGGAGATAGAGCAGACAGAAGATCAACCACAGGCTACTGTACATTCATTGGAGGCAACTTGGTGACTTGGAAGAGCAAGAAGCAGAAGGTGGTGTCTTGTTCAAGTGCTGAAGCTGAGTATAGAGCAATGCTGAAGCTTACCAATGAGTTGGTATGGATCAAAGGGATCTTGAAGCATGTGGAGATAGAGCAAGCAGCCCCAATGACTATGCATTGTGATAATCAAGCGGCTATACACATAGCAACCAACTCAGTCTTCCATGAGAGAACCAAGCACATTGAAGTTGATTGTCACAAGGTGAGGCAGATGATTGCCTTGGGAGTGATACTGCCATGCTATACAAGGAGTGAGGATCAACTTGCGGATGTGTTCACCAAAGCTGCAAGACAAAAGACTATGGAGTCCATTCACATCAGATTGGGGCTCATAGATCTTTCACCAAGGAGCTGATCCCCTCTGCCATGAGGTCTTTACTCTTTTTCCCTCATCAAGGTTTTGTCCCAATGGGTTTTCCTTGGTGAGGTTTTTAATGAGGAAGATCTCATGGCTGTTCCAAGCTTGAATGGATTCTAGGATTCAAGCTTGAGGGGGAGTGTTGAAATGAGTTGAGTATAAGCAAGGGAAGTGATTGGGGTATAAGGAAGCATTAGGAGAAGGATGGGTTAAGGAAAGGATGAGGTATGAAGTCGACCAGTCCGTACAATCCGTACTGGCCGTACTGGCCGTACAAGCCTTACCTTCCCGGGTCGACTTCATCATCAACCAAAACTTACCATCCTTACCCAAGTTACTTTGGAGTTACCGTGAGAGTTAAGCAGCCTTGTGACCGTTGAAAGGAAGAAAGGAGACGCGGAGAAGACAGGCTGGCATAGCTGTAAAGTGATCAGCATCTTGGAATATGCTGAAAGTGTGTGAAGCATTCCATTGGCTAGTTCAAACCATCCGCTCCCTTTAGCTTTGACTACACATGCTTTACCTTATCTCTTAAGCTGAAACCCTAGTCTTTTCTTTGCTATATATTGTAACTCTTGGTGATTAATGAAAGATAACACGAGTTTATGAGTCTCTCTCTCTAGTTCATCATGATAATCTCATACACCTTCTCTTAAACACTCTAATCTCTCTTGAATCTCTCTTAAACTACTCAATACCTTTCTTATTCTCTAAAATCATAGCTACTACCAGGAGACGCAATGGAGAGCCTCAGGTAGCTTCATGGTTTGAGATGAAAACTGTGATGAAGAAGAGATTTGTTCCTAATCACTATGGAAGAGATCTACACCAGAAGTTGAGAAGGCTTTCTCAAGGATCTAAGAGTGTAGAGGACTATCACCAGGAGATGGAAACACTCATGTTGAAAGCTGACTTAGAAGAAGAAGTAGAAGCTACTATGGCTAGATTCCAAGGAGGTCTTAACAGAGATATACAAGATAGGTTGGAGCTACAAGAGTATGAGGACATGGATGAACTGCTACATAAGGCTATTTTGATTGAGCAGCAGAACAAGAGGAAGAGCTCTACCCGGTCTTCATACACCCCTGCCTCAAAACCGGCCTACTCCAAGGAAGATAAGCCAGGGGATAAGTCCAAAGAAGGGTCTTCTTCAGTGGAGAACAAGAGAGATGACAAGGGTAAAGGAGTAGCCACACCTACTAAGACCAGGAACATTAAGTGTTTCAAGTGTCATGGCTTTGGTCACTATGCTAATGAGTGCACCAACAAGAAGGTGATGACTATCTTAGCCGACGGGGAGGTGATATCTGAAGAGGAGGACGCCGGCCAAGAGTCTGATGAGGAAGGCGTGGAGTACCCTGTCCGTGGAGAGCTATTAGTCACCAGGAGACTTCTCAATGCTCAACCTAAACCCAAAGAAGATGAGCAAAGGGAAAACTTGTTTCACACCAGATGCTTGATTCAAGAAAAAGTTTGTAGCTTGATCATTGATGGAGGAAGTTGTACTAATGTAGCAAGTGCTGAGTTGGTGGAGAAGTTGGGTCTTCAAGTGTTCAAGCATCCTAAGCCATATCTGTTGCAATGGATCAATGATGAGGGAGGATTAAAGATCACCAAGCAAGTGAAGGTATTGCTATCAGTGGGAAAGTACCAGGATGAGATCACTTGTGATGTAGCACCCCTGGAAGCTAGCCACATCCTTCTTGGACGTCCATGGCAGTATGATAAGAGATCAGTACATGATGGCTTTACCAACAGATACACTTTTATCCATAAGGAGAAACAAGTTACCCTGGCGCCAATGACCCCTCAGGAGGTACACCAGGATCAGATGCATCTCAAAATGAAGAGAGGAGAGTCCAAGGCCGCCAGCAAATCCTTGCTTCTTGAAGAGACCAGCCAGGTAAGTAAACTCAACCTCTTTGCTACTGCTAAAGATATCAAAACTGCTGTGATTGAACAATCAAATTTGATACTAGTAGTTTACAAAGAATTGTTGAGCTCTACTACTAACCCTGCTCCTGAGATTCCAGAGGAGATTGAGTGTCTTTTGCAGGAGTATAGAGATGTGTTCCCAGAGGACAATCCCATAGGTCTGCCGCCTATTAGGGGAATAGAGCACCAGATTGATTTTGTACCAGGAGCTACTTTACCAAACCGTCCAGCATACAGGACCAACCCTGTGGAGACTAAGGAGCTTCAGAAACAAGTCAATGAGCTAATGGAGAAGGGACATATCAGGGAGAGTATGAGTCCTTGTGCTGTACCTGTCCTCTTGGTGCCAAAAAAAGATGGAAGCTGGAGGATGTGTGTGGACTGCAGAGCCATCAACAACATAACAGTTAAGTACAGACATCCTATTCCTCGCTTAGATGATATGCTAGATGAGTTACATGGTTCATGTGTCTTTTCTAAAATTGATTTAAAGAGTGGTTACCACCAGATTAGAATGAAAGAAGGAGATGAGTGGAAAACTGCCTTTAAAACTAAGCTAGGATTGTATGAATGGCTTGTGATGCCTTTTGGGCTTACTAATGCACCTAGTACTTTCATGAGATTAATGAATCACGTCTTGAGAGCTTTGATAGGACGATTTGTAGTTGTTTACTTCGATGATATCCTGATTTACAGCAAGACTATGAAAGAACATGTTAACCACTTGAAGCAAGTTCTAGATGTGCTTAGAAAAGAAAATCTGTATGCTAACTATAAGAAGTGCTCTTTTGGCACAGATAACCTTGTCTTTTTAGGTTTTGTTGTGACTTCACAGGGCATACAGGTTGATGAGGAAAAGGTGAAAGCTATCAGGGAGTGGCCGATTCCTAAATCTATTGGAGAGGTCAGAAGTTTTCATGGACTTGCTGGCTTCTACCGGAGGTTTGTGAGAGATTTCAGTACAGTTGCAGCACCACTGACTGAAGTAGTCAAGAAGAGTGTAGGTTTCACTTGGGGACCAGCACAAGAAGAGGCATTTCAAATGCTAAAAGAGAAGTTAACAAGTGCTCCCTTACTTGCACTTCCTGACTTTTCTAAGACTTTTGAAATTGAATGTGATGCATCTGGTATTGGAATTGGAGCTGTGTTGATGCAGGATAAGAAACCCATAGCTTATTTCAGTGAGAAGCTAGGAGGCGCCACCTTAAACTATCCTACCTATGACAAGGAGCTGTATGCCTTGGTGAGAGCTTTACAAGTGTGGCAACATTACTTGTGGCCTAAGGAGTTTGTGATCCACACAGATCATGAATCCCTTAAACATCTCAAAGGGCAACAGAAGCTGAACAAGAGACACGCCAGGTGGGTGGAGTTCATTGAGACCTTTCCTTATGTCATCCACTACAAGAAAGGTAAGGAGAATGTAGTGGCTGATGCACTCTCCAGAAGGTATACTCTTTTATCTTCAATGGAAACTAAACTCTTAGGATTTGAACACATCAAATCTTGCTATGCTAATGATCCTGAGTTTAAAGATGTGTTTAGAGAATCTGAGAAACATGCTAGTGGAAAATTCTATCAAGTAAAAGGATTTCTTTTCTATGATAACCGCCTGTGTGTTCCTAGTGGCTCTTTGAGAGAATTGTATGTTAGGGAAGCTCACGCAGGAGGGCTGATGGGACACTTTGGGGTCGCCAAAACACTCTCCACCTTGCAGGAGCACTTCTACTGGCCGAGTATGAAGAAAGAAGTGGAGCGTGTGTGCTCAAGGTGTGTCGTGTGCAAGCAAGCCAAGTCTAAGGTCCAACCAACAGGTTTGTATACACCTCTCCCTATTCCTACTGCACCATGGATTGATATCTCTATGGACTTTGTCTTAGGATTGCCTAGAACTAGGAAAGGAAGAGATAGCATCTTTGTGGTTGTTGATAGATTTTCTAAGATGGCTCACTTCATACCTTGTCATAAAACTGATGATGCATCTTTGGTAGCTGATCTATTCTTTAGAGAAGTTGTTAGATTGCATGGTATGCCTAGGACTATAGTTTCTGATAGAGATACTAAGTTCCTTAGCTACTTCTGGAAAACTCTGTGGGGAAAGTTGGGAACTAAGCTATTGTTTTCAACTACTTGTCATCCCCAAACTGATGGTCAAACTGAATCAGTCAATAGGACATTGTCTACTCTTTTGCGTGCCATCATTAAGAGTAACATTAAGACATGGGAGGATTGTTTACCACATGTAGAGTTTGCATATAACAGAGCAGTGCATTCAGCTACTAAACTTTCTCCTTTTCAAGTTGTTTATGGGTTTAATCCATTGTCTCCTCTTGATTTATTTGCTTTACCTTTAAAAGAACAAACTAACCTTGATGGCAAGCAAAAGGCCGAGTTTGTTTTGTCTTTGCATGAACAGGTCAGGAAGAACATTGAGGAGAGGACCAAGATGTATGAGAGGCAGAAGAACAAGGGGCGCAAGGAGCTAGTACTTGAACCGGGTGATCTTGTGTGGATTCACATGAGAAAAGAGAGGTTTCCTGTTGAGAGGAAATCAAAGTTGCTGCCAAGGAAAGATGGACCTTTCAAAGTGCTGAAGAGAATCAACAACAATGCCTACCAGATTGATCTTGAAGGGAAATACACAATCAGTTCTACTTTCAATGTTTCTGACTTGGATCCTTTTATTGCAGATGATTTGGATTTGAGGTCAAATCCTTTTAAAGGAGGAGGGGATGGTGTAGCCATGAGTAGAGACATTGGAGAGCTGAGTGAGTCTGATGAGGGAGAGCCAGACTTGAGAAGAGAAGAGCCAGACTTGAGCAGAGAAGAGCCAGACTTGAGAAGAGAAGAACCAGACTTGAGCAGAGAAGAACCAAATGAGCTAGCCAGCTTGTGGAGTGGACCAGTAACCAGATCAAGACTGAGAGCACAAGAGGAGAGGCTCCAGGAGATAGCCAAAACCGTGGGCCTTGGTTCAAGGCAAGGAGATCAAGATAAACCAGCTTGTTGGTTTAATTTAATTACTTTGTAAGGGTTTTGGTTATTGGGCTTTCATTTAATTTAAACCAAAGACAATTAGGATTAGAATTAGAATTAAACCACCTTGGTTTAGCCTTAGGGTTTTCGATTTTCACTTTAAGAACATGGGGGCTGCAGCCTTGTTTTCTCAACTTTCAATCTAAGAATTATTCAGTCAACTTTGTTGTCTTGTCTCTAGCTTTCTCTGTTCAGCTCTAGAACATTGATCTCACTTAAAGGAAGGAATTCCTGTGAATCCCATCTTAGACAATACAAGGTGATCTTGTGTCTTTGAGTAGCAAACCATCCTTGGCGCCAACCCATAGGCTCAGGGAGACGTCCACAGTTCAAAGGAGAGCTAGTAGCCTCTTAGAACATCTTCTATCCATCCACCTTCAAGTGATCCAGAGTTTAAGCCATACCCAGGCTGCACCAATTTAGAAGCTCTGGATCAACCGTGCTTGGCCTCAGCATCTCCAACTCAGACCAAAGAGACCTGAACCTCCCCAAGTGCTTAGTGAACTCCGTGTCATCTTGAGTTAACCCATTGATTGCCTTCTGACTTCAAACACTCGGTTCAGGTTAGAAGTGTTTCCATACACTTTCTGTAGAGTATCCCACAGCTCCTTGGCTGTCTCACAGTAGCTATAAGCATCTAGTATAGCCGGCTCCAAAGAGGCATGAAGGACTGACATCACCATCATGTCTTCTTGTTGCCACTTCTCTACAACACTCTCCTCGGGGCTCTCCTTTTCACCCTCCTGAGTAATCGCCATTGGAGCCTCACCAGATGTGATATGCTTCCACAAACCCTTGCTTCCCACAGCAGTCTTCTGATATGATCATGGACCAGCACAAGGATGGAGATGAAGAGCTCAAAGACAAATCAAGTGAAGAAGAGGATGCCTTAGTCATTCCACCAGGTCCCATCACTCGTGCCAAAGCTAGAAGACTCAAAGAAACTGTTGGAAGTATACTTATGATCTCATGGAAGCAAGAAGACAGCCTTGATGGACGTTTGATCAATCAAGACACTCTCATCACCATTCAAGCAATTGTTTCAAACTGATCATCATCTAAGCAAGTGCTTGTGTGTGCTCTTTTCCTAACCTTTGGTTTTGTCCCATTGGGTTTTCCAAAGGCAGGTTTTTAATGAGGCCACAAGTTACTTACATAAACCTTAGATGATGTATCATGGTTCCACCTTATGTTATTTTTAAACTATGGTTTTTATTTCATGTTTTAAACTCTTTTCAAATTTGAATAAGTCTTTAGTCTTTGTTGTAGTTCCAAGGGAGCCTGTTCCCTTTAATGATCTCGAGAATGTGGAGCCTGTTCCATACTTCTCTATATAAGCTTGTATGCGTTCTCTCTTTTAGAACACAATCTTATTTCTACAAAATCTATCCGATTTCTTTGTTCTCTCTTTACTTCTCATCAAGTCTTGAGTGAATTCCGTTGGTGTGTCATATCCAACAACTAAGGGTGTCTATTTTGGTGTGTAATATCCAAGCTAGTCATCTAGGAGTATCAAGGAGTCTTTCCGCCACTCTTTGTGTCACCATACGATCCATCACCTTGATAAACTTGAGTCTCTGATTCGTTTATACAAGGATCTATCCAGTTCAATCCAAAGAAACATCCTAGGAGTTCATTAAGTTGGTATCAGAGCTGCTTTGGATTGGGAAGTTTTCGATTTCTCTTTGGTTTCAAATAAACTCTTCAACTTCTTTGATTACCATTGATAGATCTGTGATCTGTTGTTGTTTCTCGTATCATCTAAGTAGCATATCACCTGATTGCTAATCATCTGTGTTGAATCCTGTTAGATCTAAGTGTTCTTATCATATTTTGAATCAAACTCATCTAATCCGTGTGAAGGAAGTAATCGAATCGCTTGATCTGTTGAATCATTTGCTGAATAATTTGATTTGTGATATTTCTGTGATAGATCTGTTCTTATTGATCTTGAATCTGATCTGCATAAATCCAAAATTGATAGATCTGATCTTAGTCTTGTCGATTTGAATTCTCTAAAACCGTGATCTACAAGTTTTCTATCTTTTGAATCTTTTGAAAGTTGTTTCCGCGTCGACTATTTGTTCTGAATTGATTCTTGTGAACATCTTACTTGTTTGAGTGTTTTCTGAATCAGGTACCATGGTGAATGAGTCGGAAGAGGAAGCAGAACTCGTGAGACAGAACAGGTTATTGAGAGACCAGATGACTGAGCAATTAAACCGAACGATGATCACTACCGTTGCTGATATGATCAAGAGCAGTATGAAGGAACTTCGCGATGAAATAAGGCAAGAGATAAGGCAAGCTACTGGCCAAGGTCATAGCAATGAGTCTAGACGAGAAAGACGTGATGAAACCCCACGAGAGCATGCTGAATCACAAGAAACAGACCACTACTATGATCGTAACCGAGCCACGCGCAGCAGTTCCTCTTCTAGAGATAGTAGAAGGAGATATAGGAGAGATCATGATGAAAGGAGAACTTACAGAGATGATCTTGCTGGTTTAAAGCTGAAGATACCTCCTTTCCATGGCAAAGTTGATCCGGATGCTTACTTGGAATGGGAAAAGAAGATGGAGTTGGTGTTTAACTGTAAGCACTACACCAATGCCCAAAGAATTCAGATAGCAGCAACCGAGTTTCATGACTATGCGTTGAGTTGGTGGGATCAGCTAGTGACTACCAGGAGACTTAACCAAGAGTATCCCGTTGAAACATGGCACGAGATGAAGGCTCTCATGCGTAAAAGATTTGTGCCAAATCACTATCATCGCGACTTGCACCAGAAATTAAGAAGACTCACCCAAGGATCTCGGTCTGTTGAAGAATACTATCAAGACATGGAGTTGTTGATGCTGAGAGCTCGTGTTTCTGAAGATAAAGAAGCTACTATGGCTAGGTTCTTAGGAGGTCTCAACCGAGAGATACAAGATAACGTTGAGATGCAGCACTATGTGGAGATAGAGGAGATGCTTCACAAAGCTATACTAGTGGAGCAACAAGTTAAAAGGAAGGGCCATTCTCACTCGCGTTACAACACCAGGCTTCAGGGAACTAAAGAAGAAAAGTCTAGCTATCAAAAGGAAAGCAAACCGCAACTGAAAGAAGATTCAAAGCCAAATCCCATTTACAGTAAGGATAAAGGAAAGGCTGAGGTTTCAAGTGCAAGAGCTAGAGATGTTAAGTGCTTTAAGTGTCAGGGTAGAGGCCATTATGCAAATGAGTGCACCAATAAAAGAATCATGATTCTTCTTGAGAATGGAGAGTATGAATCTGAGGATGAGCTTTCAGAGTCTGAGTATAAGGCGCTTACTGAAGAAGAATATGAAGAAGAACCCGTGAGAGGAAAGCTATTGGTGGCTAGAAGAACTTTGAGTTTGCAAAGTAAAGCTGAAGAGCAAGAACAGAGAGAGAATCTATTCTACACTCGGTGCCTTGTGCAAGGAAAGGTCTGTAGTCTTATCATTGATGGAGGAAGTTGTGTGAATGTAGCTAGTGAAACTATGGTAAAGAAGCTTGGCCTCCAAGTACAGAAACATCCAAAGCCCTACCGGCTTCAATGGTTGAATGAAGAAGGAGAAATGAGGGTTTCTAGTCAGGTTTCGGTTCCCATTGCAATTGGAAGGTATGAGGATGAGGTTCTCTGTGATGTACTGCCTATGGAAGCTGGACATATCCTTCTTGGTCGGCCATGGCAATCAGATAGACGAGTGATACATGATGGCTACACCAACAAGCACACGTTTGAGTTCAAAGGGAAGAAGACTGTGCTGGTTCCTCTAACACCAAAGGAGGTTCACCAAGATCAACTGCAGCTACAAAAGAAGAAAGAAATAGACCTCAAACCTGATTCAAAGAAGCAGCATAGTTTCTATGCCAACTCGGGTGATATCAAAAGAACTCTCAATGCTCATCAATCCATTCTTTTACTTATCTTTAAAGAGTCTCATTTGAATGTTACTGACCCAACACCGGTATATCCGAGTGAAATTGAGTATCTTTTACAGGAATATAGAGATGTGTTTCCAGAAGAAACTCCTCAAGGTCTTCCACCTCTTAGAGGGATTGAGCATCAGATTGATTTTGTCCCTGGTTCTACACTTCCAAATAGGCCAGCTTATAGGACTAATCCCGTGGAGACTAAAGAACTGCAAAAACAAGTTGAGGAATTGATGGCAAAGGGGCATATCCGTGAAAGCATGAGCCCATGCGCAGTACCAGTACTTCTTGTGCCTAAGAAGGATGGAAGCTGGCGCATGTGTGTTGATTGTAGAGCCATCAACAATATCACTGTAAAGTATCGCCATCCTATTCCTAGATTAGATGATATGCTTGATGAATTGCATGGTTCTTGCATATTTTCTAAGATTGATTTGAAAAGTGGTTACCATCAGATTAGGATGAAGGAAGGAGATGAATGGAAAACTGCATTCAAAACTAAACATGGTTTATATGAGTGGTTAGTCATGCCATTTGGATTAACCAATGCACCTAGTACATTCATGAGATTAATGAATCATGTTCTTAGATCATTCATTGGCAAATTTGTTGTGGTATACTTTGATGACATCCTGGTATACAGTAAGAGTTTTAATGATCATATAGGACATCTTAGAGCTGTTCTTGATGCGCTTAGAAAGGAATCTCTTTTTGCTAACCTTAAGAAGTGTACTTTTGGAACGGATAACTTGGTCTTTCTAGGTTTTGTTGTAAGTGCAGATGGAGTTAAGGTGGATCAGGAGAAAATCAAAGCAATCAAGGAGTGGCCAATTCCTGCTACTGTGAGTGAAGTAAGGAGCTTTCATGGGTTGGCTGGCTTCTACAGGCGCTTTGTCAAGGATTTTAGCACCATTGCAGCTCCACTGACCGAGATAATCAAGAAAGATGTGGGATTCAAATGGGGAGAGCCACAGGAAACTGCTTTCCAAAGCCTTAAAGAGAAGCTCACTCATTCTCCTCTCCTTATTTTACCTGACTTTAATAAAACTTTCGAGATAGAATGTGATGCTTCTGGTATAGGTGTGGGTGCTGTGTTGATGCAGGAGAAAAGACCTATTGCATACTTCAGTGAGAAGCTTGGAGGAGCTACTCTCAACTATGCAACTTATGACAAAGAGCTATATGCTTTAGTAAGGGCTTTGCAGACTTGGCAGCATTATCTATGGCCCAAAGAATTTGTCATACACACAGACCACGAGTCCCTCAAGTATCTAAAAGGACAGAACAAGCTCAGTAAGAGACACGCAAGGTGGGTTGAGTTCATAGAAACTTTCCCTTATGTGATCAAGTACAAACAAGGTAAAGAGAATATAGTGGCTGATGCACTATCTAGAAGGTATGTTCTCTTAAACACTCTTGATGTCAAACTGTTGGGTTTTGAGCAGATTAAAGGTATGTATGAAACTGATCCTGAATTTAAAGATGCTTACAAGTCTTGTGAGAAATTTGCTGCTGGACATTACTTTAGGCAGGATGGATTTCTTTTCTATGATAATAGACTTTGTGTGCCTAATTGTTCTTTGAGAGATTTATTTGTTAGGGAATCTCATGGAGGAAGCCTCATGGGACATTTTGGTGTTGCAAAAACTCTCAAGACCTTGCAGGATCACTTCTACTGGCCGCGGATGAAAAGAGATGTGGAAAGACTTTGTGAAAGGTGTGCAACTTGTAAACAAGCTAAGTCCAAAGTCCAAAACCATGGTTTGTATACTCCTTTACCCATTCCTTATCATCCTTGGAATGATATCTCTATGGACTTCATTGTTGGATTGCCTAGGACTCGTACTGGTAAAGATTCAATCTTTGTGGTAGTTGACAGATTTTCTAAGATGGCACACTTCATTGCTTGTCATAAAACTGATGATGCATTGCATATAGCTAACTTGTTCTTTAAGGAGATTGTGCGCTTACATGGCATGCCTAAGACTATTGTATCTGATAGAGATACTAAGTTTCTAAGCTACTTTTGGAAAACTCTTTGGTCCAAACTAGGCACTAAGCTATTGTTTTCTACTACTTGTCATCCACAAACTGATGGTCAGACTGAAGTAGTTAATAGAACTCTTGGTACACTCTTGCGTGCAATCATAAAGAAGAACTTGAAATCATGGGAAGATTGTTTGCCTCATTGTGAATTTGCATATAATCATGCTGTGCATTCTGCTACTAAGTTTTCTCCATTTGAAATTGTTTATGGGTTCAATCCCATCTCTCCTTTGGATCTAATACCTTTACCTGAGTGTGAAAGAGTTAGTCTTGATGGCAAGAAGAAGGCAGAGAAGGTACAACAGCTTCATGAACAAGCAAGGCGCAACATAGAAGAGAAGACTAAGCAATATGCCAAACAAGCAAACAAGGGAAGGCGTGAAAGAGTCATTGAAGTGGGTGATCAAGTCTGGATTCACCTAAGGAAAGAAAGATTTCCTAATGAGAGGAAATCCAAGCTCATGCCAAGAATTGATGGACCATTTGAGATCATAAAGAAAATCGGCAACAATGCTTACAAGCTGGATCTCCAAGGAAGGTATGATGTGAGCAATAGCTTTAATATCACTGACTTGATTCCTTATTTTGCAGATGAGCCAGATTTGAGGACAAATCCTTTTCAAGAGGGAGGGGATGATATGATCATGGACCAGCACAAGGATGGAGATGAAGAGCTCAAAGACAAATCAAGTGAAGAAGAGGATGCCTTAGTCATTCCACCAGGTCCCATCACTCGTGCCAAAGCTAGAAGACTCAAAGAAACTGTTGGAAGTATACTTATGATCTCATGGAAGCAAGAAGACAGCCTTGATGGACGTTTGATCAATCAAGACACTCTCATCACCATTCAAGCAATTGTTTCAAACTGATCATCATCTAAGCAAGTGCTTGTGTGTGCTCTTTTCCTAACCTTTGGTTTTGTCCCATTGGATTTTCCAAAGGCAGGTTTTTAATGAGGCCACAAGTTACTTACATAAACCTTAGATGATGTATCATGGTTCCACCTTATGTTATTTTTAAACTATGGTTTTTATTTCATGTTTTAAACTCTTTTCAAATTTGAATAAGTCTTTAGTCTTTGTTGTAGTTCCAAGGGAGCCTGTTCCCTTTAATGATCTCGAGAATGTGGAGCCTGTTCCATACTTCTCTATATAAGCTTGTATGCGTTCTCTCTTTTAGAACACAATCTTATTTCTACAAAATCTATCCGATTTCTTTGTTCTCTCTTTACTTCTCATCAAGTCTTGAGTGAATTCCGTTGGTGTGTCATATCCAACAACTAAGGGTGTCTATTTTGGTGTGTAATATCCAAGCTAGTCATCTAGGAGTATCAAGGAGTCTTTCCGCCACTCTTTGTGTCACCATACGATCCATCACCTTGATAAACTTGAGTCTCTGATTCGTTTATACAAGGATCTATCCAGTTCAATCCAAAGAAACATCCTAGGAGTTCATTATCTTCACCATCCTAGACCAGACTAGGTAGTTGGTTCCTTTGAATGTCACCGCGACCTTCATCTTCATGCCACTATCCATCTTGAACAGCTTGACGTCTACAGCTTGAATCAACCGGTTAGATCTTGAACTGAGAACCCACGCTGCTCTCTAGAACACAGATTTACTCTTGAGTCTTCAAATGAACCTCCCACGGACCACCAAGACACACACAAAACACCTTGAGCTTTTGAACTCTCAAGAAACTCTCAAACACACTCACTTGTTCTCTTAAAGTTTCAAACTTGAATCCTTAAGAGAATCACTCACGAACTCAGATTGCAATCAACCTGGCTCTGATACCATATGACTTTTAGGAATGTAAAAGATTATCTGAGTTTAGAAAGGATTAGAGAAGAAGAATAGGAGATTAAGAGACTACTTAGAGACTAATGGAGAATCATACTGAAATGAGTAAAGAGAAAGATTGTTTAGAACTGTCTAATCTTTATTAATGATCTTGAGTTACAATATATAGTAAGGTGAGCTTAGGGTTTTCGATTACAAAGGATAAGGAAAGCATGTGAAGTCAAAAGGAGGAGGAGCCTATATTTGAATCCGGCCAATGAGCTTCTCCAAGTGTGTGAGGCATCTAGCATCTTCCCATAGATACTGTTTACTTTCCAGTCCATGCCAGACTGTCAGTCCGCGCCTCATCCCTTCTTCCTCCGCGGTCTTATCCACTCCAAAGCTTATCCTCCTCTCCACTAAGTTACCTTGGTAACTTATCTTTACCTTGGTGAGTTTGGTTGATGTCCTATGTACGGATGGTACGGCCTGTACGGCCTTGTACGGATCACTCAACCCAAACTCACCTCTTCTTCCATACTTCATCTCTTCCTCTAATGCCTTAACTCCCTTAGCTCCTCTTCTCATATACTTAACTCTGATCAACACCATGCTCTAGGAGATTGCTTCAACCCATAGATAGCCTTCTTGAGTCTCAATACCTTTCCAGGTTTCACAAGATGCTCTAGACCCGGTGGAGGATGCATATACACTTCATCCTCTAGCTCTCCTTGAAGAAAGGCATTCTTCACATCCATCTGCCAAAGCTCCCACTCAAGATTCACAGCAAGAGATAGTACAATTCTTATGGTATGGAGTTTGGCAACAGGGGCAAAGGTATCAATGTAGTCTTCCCCATATGTTTGAGTGTATCCTCTAGCTACCAATCTTGTCTTCTTCCTCTCAATAGTTCCATCAGGTAGATACTTGATAGTGAATATCCACTTGCTTGTTACTGCCTTCTTTCCTCTTGGCAACTCACTTTCAAACCAAGTGTCATTCTTTATCATAGCATTTGCTTCATCACCCACTGATTCTTTCCAATCCTCATGTAACATTGCTTCTTCATATGATCTTGGTACACTGCTCTCATCTAAGCTTGTAATGAATGCACAATGTTCCTTTGGGTAACTCGCAAATGAGCACACAGCCTGAGAGGGATGCTTCACAGCTTGAGCATTGTAGTACACTCTTGTGTTTACCCAGTTGAAAGCATCTCTCTTCAGCCGTGTGCTTCTCCTTAATGGGGCTTGTTCCACCTCCACCACCGTAGGTTGAACCACTGTAGGCTGAACTGCTCTTTGTATGGGTTCATTTCACCATAGGGATGATTCATTTGGTTCCACATGATCTTCCTGTATGGGTTCTTCTTCTCTTTGTATCACACCTTGACCATGACTATCTGAGTCTTGATCTTCATGATCTTCAGGCTCAGCCTCATTTCCCCCTCATGATCATGGTGTGATGGTTCTTCAGCTTCATTCTCCTTTGATGGTTGCTGATCCTGGGACATGTTGATTCCAAGTCCTTCTAGTACACGCCTAAGACTTGTAGCTCGATCAGATGGTTGAGACAAATCTTCAAGATCTTCCCACTTTCTATCTCCATAAAAGCTCTTATCCTCCAAGAACTTCACATCTCTAGACACAAGAACTCTCCTGGCTTCTGAA
Source organism: Brassica rapa (assembly GCF_000309985.2). NCBI lineage: Eukaryota > Viridiplantae > Streptophyta > Magnoliopsida > Brassicales > Brassicaceae > Brassica > Brassica rapa. The sequence continues at coordinate 22,628 of NW_022610346.1, read as the reverse complement.
TCATAGCATTTGTATCCCTTTTGTGACGTTGAGTAGCCAATGAACATGGCTCTTGTGCTCTTTGCTTCTAGCTTATTCCTTAGCTCCCCGGGTATAAGTACAAAGCACACGCATCCAAAGACTCTTCAGTGATCCAGCACAGGCTTGCTTCTGTTTAGAACTTCATAAGGAGCTTGATCTTCCAGGATCTTGGTTGGTATCCTATTGATTAGATAACAAGCCGAGATCACAGCATCACTCCAGAATCTGTTAGGCACACTTGTATGGAACATCATAGACCTTGCCACCTCCATTAGGTGTCTATTCTTTCTCTCAGCTACACCGTTCTGTTGAGGAGTGTATGGACAACTTGTCTGATGTAGAATCCCATGTTGAGCTAGGTGACTCTTGAATGCATTGCCAGTATATTCTCCACCATTATCAGACCTGAAAATCTTAATCTTGGCATTATACTGGTTAGATACATAAGATTGGAAGTTTTTAAATGCATCAAGAACCCTATCCTTTGTTTTAATGAGTGTTATCCAGGTGTAATACACTCCTAGGATGCTTCTCTGGTTGGAATGGGATAGATCCTTGCTAGAACGAATCAAAGACTCAAGCTCTACAAGGTTGTGGATTGATTGGTGACACAAGAGGCTGCGGAAAGGCTTCTTGATACTCCTAAGTGACTAGATCGGATATGACACACCGAGATAGACACTCTTGGGCTGTTGGATACTACACACCAACAAGAACACTCAATAACTCGCGAACAAGCAATAGAGAGAACAAAGAAAGGGTTTTGGTAAAAAGATAATTGTTGTTGATAAGGGTTTCAAAGTACACTTATATAAGAGAAGTTGGAACAGATTCCAAGCTTCTCGAAAACTATCAAGAGAGTAAAGGCACACGGTTCTCTTGAAAATAGAACTAATGACAAGTTTGAAAACAAAAACATGAAATGTATAACATAAGGTTGATCCGGGATAAGGTTGGATCGAGATCATCAACTAAGAGATTTGAGAAGCAAATCTATGGCCTCGTTAAAAACCTATCTTTGGAAAACCCATTGGGACAAAACCAAAGATAGGGAAAAAGAGCACGCATAGATTGCTTGCTTAGTTGATGATCAGCTTGATGGTGAAGTAGCTTGAATGGTGATAAGTGTGTCTTGGTTGATCAAGCTTCTACCAAGACATTCCTCTTGCTTCCATGACATCTTAACCAATCCTCCAATAACTTGCGTGAGCTTCCTTGATCTTGATCGAGTCATAGGTCCTTTAGGAAAGGCTAGGACATCTTCATCAGTTGGCTTGTCTAGATCCTCATCATCTCCATTGACTAGTTGGTCCATGATCACATCATCCCCTCCCTCTTGAAAAGGATTTGTCCTCAAATCTGGCTCATCTGCAACAAAAGGGATCAAGTCAGTAACATTGAAGCTATCACTTATGTCGTACTTACCTTGCAGATCAAGTTTGTAGGCATTGTCATTGATCCTCTTGGTGACTTCAAAAGGGCCATCAATCCTCGGCATTAGTTTAGACTTCCTCTCTTTTGGAAACCTCTCTTTCCTCAAGTGAACCCATACTTGATCTCCAACTTCAAAGATCATTTCACGCCTTCCCTTGTTAGCTTGTTTGGCGTATTGCTTAGTTTTCTCTTCTAGATTGCGCTTAGCTTGCTCATGAATCTGCTGAACCATCTCAGCTTTCTTTTTTCCATCCATACTAACCCTTTCACACTCAGGTAAAGGTATTAGATCCAAAGGTGAGATGGGATTGAACCCATAAACAATTTCAAAAGGAGAATACTTAGAAGCAGAATGCATAGCATGATTGTATGCAAATTCACAATGAGGCAAGTAATCTTCCCATGATTTCAAGTTCTTTTTGATGAATGCACGCAGGAGAGTTCCTAGGGTTCTATTAACTACTTCAGTTTGCCCATCAGTTTGTGGATGACAAGTAGTAGAAAACAATAGCTTAGTTCCTAGTTTAGACCACAATGATTTCCAAAAATAGCTAAGGAATTTAGTGTCTCTATCTGAAACTATAGTCCTAGGCATTCCATGCAAACGTACAACTTCTTTAAAGAACAAGTTAGCTACATGTAATGCATCATCAGTTTTATTGCAAGCTATGAAATGTGCCATCTTAGAGAATCTATCAACAACCACAAAGATAGAATCCTTTCCAGTCCTAGTTCTAGGCAAACCCATAACAAAATCCATAGATATATCATTCCAAGGATGGGTAGGAATAGGCAAAGGAGTATACAACCGTGGGGTTGAACTTTAGACTTTGCAAGTTTGCAAGTTGTGCACCTTCCACAGATTCTCTCCACATCTCTTTTCATATGCGGCCAATAGAAGTGATCCTGCAGAACTTTAAGGGTTTTTGCTATACCAAAATGACCCATCAAGCTTCCTCCATGGGATTCCCTGACAAAAAGATCTCTCAAAGAGCAATTAGGCACACATAAACGATTGTCATAGAATAAGAATCCATCATGCCTAAAATAATGTCCAGAAGCATACTTAGCACATGATTTATAAGCTTCTTGAAAGTCAGGATCAGATTTATACATTTCTTTAATCTGCTCAAAGCCTAGCAACTTAGCATCAAGAGTACTTAAGAGGACATACCTTCTGGATAGTGCATCAGCAACTATATTTTCCTTACCTTGTTTGTATTTGATCACATAAGGAAAGGTTTCAATGAACTCTACCCATCTAGCATGTCTCTTGCTGAGCTTACTTTGTCCTTTGAGATACTTGAGAGATTCATGGTCGGTATGAATGACAAACTCCTTTGGCCAGAGATAATGCTGCCAAGTCTGTAGAGCTCTCACCAAAGCGTAGAGTTCTTTGTCATAAGTGGCATAATTGAGAGTAGCTCCACTGAGTTTCTCACTGAAGTAAGCAATAGGTCTCTTATCCTGCATCAAAACAGCACCAATTCCAATTCCTGAGGCATCACATTCTATTTCAAATGTTTTAGAAAAGTCAGGAAGTATGAGAAGAGGAGATTGAGTAAGCTTCTCTTTAAGGAGTTGGAATGCGGCTTCTTGAACTTCTCCCCACTTGAATCCTACATCCTTCTTGATTATCTCAGTTAGGGGAGCTGCTAGAGTGCTGAAATCCTTCACAAAACGCCTATAGAAACCTGCCAGTCCATGAAAACTCCTTACTTCTCCCACTGTAGTTGGACTCGGCCATTCTTGTATTGCTTTGATCTTTTCCTGATCCACCTTTACACCATCTGCACTTACAACAAAACCTAGAAAGACCAAGTTATCTGTGCAAAAAGTGCACTTCTTTAGATTGGCATAAAGCTTTTCTTTTCTCAAAACATCCAAAACAGCCCTAAGATGTTCTATATGATCTTCTAAGCATTTGCTGTAAACTAATATATCATCAAAGTACACAACAACAAAGATGCCTATGAAAGACCTAAGAATATGATTCATCAGTCTCATGAATGTACTAGGCGCATTGGTTAATCCAAATGGCATAACTAACCATTCATACAAGCCATGTTTAGTTTTAAAAGCAGTTTTCCACTCATCTCCTTCTTTCATCCTAATCTGATGATATCCACTTTTCAAATCTATCTTAGAAAATATGCAAGAACCATGCAACTCATCAAGCATATCATCTAATCTAGGAATAGGGTGGCGATACTTCACTGTTATGTTGTTGATTGCTCTACAATCAACACACATGCGCCAGCTCCCATCTTTCTTAGGCACAAGGAGCACTGGAACTGCACAAGGACTCAAACTCTCTCGGATATGACCCTTCTCCATCAGCTCCTCTACTTGTTTTTGTAGTTCTTTAGTTTCAACTGGATTGGTCCTGTATGCTGGACGGTTGGGCAGTGTAGAACCAGGTACAAAGTCTATTTGGTGCTCAATCCCACGCACTGGAGGCAATCCAATGGGGCTATCTTCTGGAAACACATCTGCATATTCCTGTAAAAGAGAGACTAGTTCACTCGGATGATCCGGTGTGTGATCAGTAACTGTTAGAAGAGTCTCTTTAAACATAAGCAAGATAATAGAATTTTGAGAGTAGAGAATTCTTTTGATATCTCCCTGTTTGGCATAGAGGCTGTGATGCTTGTTATGATCAGGTTTGAGATCAATCTTTTTCTCTTTCTTTTTCTGAAGCTGGAGTTGATCTTCATGAACCTCTTTAGGAGACAAAGGCACCAGCACAGTCTTCTTTCCATTGAATTCAAATGAGTGCTTGTTGGTGAAGCCATCATGATTCACACGTCTATCATACTGCCAGGGTCTTCCAAGAAGTATATGACTGGCTTCCATTGGCAACACATCACACAAGACTTCATCTTCATATCTACCAATGGCTATAGGAACCAGTACTTGAGTAGAAACTCTCATCTCGCCCTCCTCATTGAGCCATTGCAATCTGTAGGGTCTTGGGTGTTTCTGGATGTTCAAACCCAATTTCTTCACCATTGTCTCACTAGCTACATTGACACAACTTCCTCCATCAATAATGAGGCTGCACACCTTTCCCTGAGCCATACACCTTGTGTAGAATAGATTCTCTCGTTGCTCAAGCTCTCCATTCTTAGCTTGTACGTTCAAGAGTCTTCTTGTCACCAACAATCTTCCTTTCACGGGTTCTACTTCACTTTCTTCTTCAGATTCCTCATGATCAGAACAAAAACTTCTCTTCCTCTGATTCATAATCTCCATTCTCAAGAAGAATCATAACCTTTTTGTTGGTGCACTCATTAGCATAATGCCCACGCCCTTGACATTTGAAGCACTTAACATCTCTAGTTCTTGAACTAGAAACTTCAGCTTTGCCTTTGTCTTTGCTGTAGGTGCTGCTCGGCTTAGTCTCTTCTTTCTGTTGAGGCTTGCTATCCTTTAGATAGGATGTTTTCTCCTCCTTAGAGTGGTGGAACTTAGAAGATCCATAGCTGCGTGAGTTACCCTTCCTCTTGAGCTGCTGCTCCACTAAAATAGCTTTGTGCAACATCTCTTCTATCTCCACATAGTGTTGCATCTCCACATTGTCTTGTATCTCACGGTTAAGTCCTCCAAGAAACCTTGCCATAGTAGCTTCTCTATCCTCCAAGATACTAGCGCGTAACATCAGCAACTCCATGTCTTGATAGTACTCTTCAACAGTTCGTGTTCCTTGGGTAAGTCTTCGTAGCTTTTGATGTAGATCGCGGTGATAATGACTTGGAACAAACCGTTTGCGCATGAGTGACTTCATCTCGTGCCATGAATCAACCGGGTTCTCTTGGTTAAGCCGTCTAGTAGTTACAAGCTGATCCCACCAACTCAATGCATAATCATAGAATTCATTTGCTGCTATCTTGATCCGTTGGGCATTGGAGTAGTGTTGGCAATTGAAGACAAGCTCGATCTTCTTTTCCCATTCCAAATAGGCATCTGGATCAACCTTGCCATGGAAGGGTGGAATCTTAAGCTTAAGTCCTGAAAGCTTGTCTTTGCGTGATCCCCTTCCATCATGTTCACGCCTCGATCTTCCTCTGCTCAGTTCAGATGAGGAACTACTGCGCTCAGTTGGGTTGTGCTCAGTTCTATGGCGCGAGTAGTAGTTGTCGGTCTCTTGTGAACCCGCATGCTCTTGCCATACTGGAGTAGGCCGGTTCCTTCTAGACTCATTGCTATGTCCCTGGCCAGTAGCTTGCCTCAACTCTTGTCTCATCTCCTCACGTAATTCCTTCATGCTAGCCTTGAGCATATCAGCCATTGTAGAGATCATAGTCTGATTCATTTGCTCGGTCATTTGCTCTCTCAGCATCTTGTTCTTCCTTACTAGCTCGGCTTCTTCTTCTGATTCTTTCCCCATTGGTACCTAGAATCAACAACAACACTCAACCAGTAAATAATTCCAATAAACTGATCGTAATCAGTAGATGATCAAGAGATTTTAAACTGAAATAAACTGGCGGTAAAGAAAACTTGATTAACAAGTAACAAGAATTCAAATCGACAACAAGTAAATCGCAATAGAAACGAGATCAGGGTAGGTTCGTTGATCAGATTTCGACGACACACAAGTAGATCTAGTTGTTATAGGTGATTTAAAACAGATCACTCAATCAATCAGGTTTAAATAAGGAATCAAAACGAGAATATGAATCGATAATGATCAGATCTAAAAGCGCGAAACCTAGATCTATCAATTCAAACTTCTTAACAATTTGTTTGACACAAAACGATTAGATCACACAATCAAACAACCCTGGTTTACAGATCAATCAATGGATATTGCGAATCAAAGAACAGATCAGTTGAAACAAAACGGGTCGATCTAAAACTGATCAAGAAGTTGAACAGGTTAAATCGAAACAAAAGAGAAACGAGAACTTCCCTAACCAGAGATGCTCTGATACCACATAATACACTCCTAGGATGCTTCTCTGGTTGGAATGGGATAGATCCTTGCTAGAACGAATCAAAGACTCAAGCTCTACAAGGTTGTGGATTGATTGGTGACACAAGAGGCTGCGGAAAGGCTTCTTGATACTCCTAAGTGACTAGATCGGATATGACACACCGAGATAGACACTCTTGGGCTGTTGGATACTACACACCAACAAGAACACTCAATAACTCGCGAACAAGCAATAGAGAGAACAAAGAAAGGGTTTTGGTAAAAAGATAATTGTTGTTGATAAGGGTTTCAAAGTACACTTATATAAGAGAAGTTGGAACAGATTCCAAGCTTCTCGAAAACTATCAAGAGAGTAAAGGCACACGGTTCTCTTGAAAATAGAACTAATGACAAGTTTGAAAACAAAAACATGAAATGTATAACATAAGGTTGATCCGGGATAAGGTTGGATCGAGATCATCAACTAAGAGATTTGAGAAGCAAATCTATGGCCTCGTTAAAAACCTATCTTTGGAAAACCCATTGGGACAAAACCAAAGATAGGGAAAAAGAGCACGCATAGATTGCTTGCTTAGTTGATGATCAGCTTGATGGTGAAGTAGCTTGAATGGTGATAAGTGTGTCTTGGTTGATCAAGCTTCTACCAAGACATTCCTCTTGCTTCCATGACATCTTAACCAATCCTCCAATAACTTGCGTGAGCTTCCTTGATCTTGATCGAGTCATAGGTCCTTTAGGCAAGGCTAGGACATCTTCATCAGTTGGCTTGTCTAGATCCTCATCATCTCCATTGACTAGTTGGTCCATGATCACATCAAGGTGTATTTAGATTTCTCATCTATAAATGTGACAAAGTACTTGTAATTATCTCTAGATAAGCAGGGAGCAGTCCATACATCAGAGTGAACAAGATCAAAACACTTATCATAGATAGTAGTAGATCTTTTAAAGACAGTCTTACAATGTTTTCCCAAAATACAAGCCTCACAATCATAATTTTTAAACATGACACCTGGAAACATTAAGCTTAAGGCTCTAACATGTGGATGTCCTAGCCTAGAATGCCATAATGCACCTTTACTTAAAACAGAACTCAGCAAACAACTAGAAATGGGGTTAATGTCTTCAAGTACATAAAGATCCCCCTTGGTTACTCCTTGTCCGATCAACTTATTGCTCTCAATATCCTGAAAGGTCACATTGTTAGGACTAAAGATAACATTGCATTGTATATCATTGGTACATCTTTTAACAGATAAGAGATTAGAAGTAAAATCAGGCATGTAAAATGCTTTAGAGTTCTTATCAAATAGCTTTAAGTCTCCTACACCTTTAATGGGAATTCTATCTCCATTTGCAATCATTACATGTCCATGAGCAGGTTCTATGTTTTTGATTAAGCTATCATCACTAATCATGTGATGAGATGCACCAGAGTCAACAATCAATGGTTTTATGCCCCTAGCAAGATGAGTTCTAGGTGATTCATTTCTCAGTTTTAATTTCTCAATGATATCTATCAACCTATTCTCATTCCTAGGCAACATATGAGCAGTATAAGAGTAACCAAGAGTGTTTCCGAATGTACCAGACTCCTTAAGAGCTTTGATGAGGGCATCAATGTCAGATTTGCGGATCACTTCATGCTCCAAACTCTTTGCGGCCGTGTAGTGAGTTGCCATTGCCTTGCCTGCGCTTTCACCCACTTGTGCACTTGAGCCTGCTCCGGATGGGCCGGCTTCACTTGCTTCAGTAGACAGGTTAGCTCTGGCTTCTCGGTCCTTGTTGAACTTGGCCGGCTTGAGATGGGGATGAAGGATCCAGCACTGGCTCCTTTTGTGTCCCGGCTTCTTGCAGTGATCACAGTTGCCTCCAAACCTCCTCTCATCACCATACTTCCTCTCATCAGTCTTGTATGCTGCACGGTTAGCTTGCACTCCTTCCTCAGCCTTGTTGGCTAGAGCTAAGTCTCCCTTGCTTCCGAAGAGCCCAAGTGACCCTTCCTCCTTCTGAAGTTGCGCACACACTTCCTCCATGGATGGGAGATTTGGCATCCTCAGCATGTGCTTGATCACATCGTTGAATGGAGGATCCAACGTCAACAGCAACCCAAACACCTGATCCTGCTCCCTCCTCTCCATGAGTAGCTCTTGATCATTAGTGCTTGGCCTCAACGATTCAAGCTCAGACCACAACGATCTATACTTGCCTAAATGCTTGGTGAACTCCTCTCCATCTTGTACCAGTGTGTTGATAGCTTTCTTGATCTCATACACACGGTTCAGATTGGTAACGTTCCCAAAAGTCTTTTGGAGTACCTCCCACAGGTGTTTTGGAGTCTCACAGTAGCTGTAGGCTTCCAAGAGAGGTTCTTCAAGTGATCCTTGCAGCACAGATAGCACCATCAAGTCATCTTGAATCCACTTCTTTCCATCAGCAGCTATCTTCCACCTTCTTCCTCACTGGCCACTGGTGCTGGAGCTTCATCTGTGATGTGACCCCATAACCCTAGCCTCCCAATGGCTGTCTTCACAAGCCTAGACCACAACAAGTAGTTTCCCCCACCCTTGAGTGAAATCGGAACCGTAATAACCTTGTTTCCTCCCATCTTGATTTGCTTGAACTTTGTTTAGAATCTCACAAGAAAGAACTTTTATCTGAAGCTGAAGAACACAAGATCTCAATACCACAGCCAACCTGGCTCTGATACCATATGATTTTAGAGAATAGGAAAGGTATTGAGAAGTCTAAGAGAGATTCAAGAGAGATTAGAGTGTTTAAGAGAAAGTGTATGAGATTATCATGATGAACTAGAGAGAGAGACTCATAAACTCGTGTTATCTTATTAATCAATCAGAGTACAAGTTATATAGTAAGGGAGAGAGACACTAGGTTAAACATTAGGGAAAGCATAAGCATGTGGAGTCAAAGGGGAAGAGGAGCGTCCATTTGAAATGATCCAATGGGAGAGCCTACACGCTTTGGTATCTTGGCATCTAAGACCAAGATGCTGTTTGCTTTACAGCCTGGAACAGCTAGAGACGCGCTGGTCTTCTTCCCTCAACGGACTGATCAGGATAAGGCTGTAACAAGGTTAATCTCTCAAGTTAACTCCACTTGGGTAACTTTAGGATGATCATCTTTCCCTAAGTGTACGGAATGGGATGAGTTGGTTAAGCATGTGTATGCTTTGGCTACGACCCGGAGTCTGGGTGCTCCTGCCAAAGCATCCACATCTAAACCCATCATCATTGACTCTAGAGCAACACACCACATGATCAGTGACAAGAGACTAATCAGTGAAGTTAAAGCAGCAACAAGGAGTGTCATGATAGCCAATGGTACCAGGATCCCAATAGAAGGAGTGGGAAACCTCAAGCTGTTTGAGAAGAACTCCACTGCCTTCTACCTACCTCAGTTTACATCCAATCTAATCTCAGTTAAGAAGGCTACAGTTGATCTGGATTGTCAAGTGGTTTTCAGACCAAATGAAGTTGAGTTTCAGGATTTGAAGACTGGAAGGGTTATTGGCAGAGGAGACAGCAAGCATCAGCTCTATCATCTCCAAACAACTGAGGCGCCTAGTCCTGTGGAGTCTGTGTGTTTAAGCAGCACAACGGATAGGTGTGATAATCTCACATGGCATGCAAGGCTGGGACATCCTCATGCCAAGGCAATTGAACTGATTCTACCAAGTATGGCGTTCAATCACTTGGAGTGTGAAGCTTGTATACTTGGAAAGCACTGTAGGACTGTCTTCCCAACATCAGAAACCAGATATGAGAATTGCTTTGATCTGGTGCATTCAGACGTGTGGACAGCTCCCTGTATGTCTAGAGACAGCCATAAGTACTTTGTGACTTTCATTGATGAGAAGTCAAAGTACACATGGATCACCATGATTCCCTCCAAAGACAGAGTCCTAGAAGCCTTCATGAACTTCCAAGCATATGTTACTAACCAGTACAATGCCACTGTGAAGATTCTGAGGTCTGATAATGGAGGAGAATACACTAGCAATGCTTTCAAGAGTCATCTTGCAAAGCATGGGATTGTGCAACAAACTAGCTGTCCTTACACACCACAACAAAATGGGGTGGCTGAGAGGAAGAACAGACATTTGATGGAGGTTGCGAGATCAATAATGTTTCACATGAATGTCTCTAAGAGGTTTTGGAGTGATGCTGTTCAGACTGCTTGCTATCTCATCAATAGAGTGCCAACCCGTGTCTTGAAGAAACTGTCTCCCTTTGAAGTATTGAACAAGACCAAGCCACACATTGATCATTTGAGAGTCTTTGGGTGCTTATGTTATGTGATGATTCCCGGAGAAAGAAGGAACAAGCTAGAAGCATAGAGTACTAAAGCTATGTTCATTGGGTACTCAATCACTCAGAAAGGCTACAAATGTTATGATCCAATAACTAGGAGGGTTATGGTATCTAGAGAAGTGAAGTTTGTTGAGTCTAAAGGGTATTATGAGGAGAAGAAATGGGAAGACCTAGAGGATCTGTCCCGAGCTCCATCAGAGAAGGCAACAACATTGAGAGTGTTGTTGGAGAGGCTAGGGATAGGATTATCCCAAGACCAGGAACCAGGAAGAACAGGACCTTCTAATCAAGCTGGAGAAGCTGGAGGAACAACCCCTCTTGATCATGAGAGGGGGAATGGATCTGAATCAGGGGAGCAGGAGCATAACCAAGAGGATTCAGGTCAGCATGATCAGTGTTGAGATGAGGAGATGAGGAGATGAAGAGTTGATACATGGATAGAGGAAGGGATTTGGAGCAGGCAGTAACTTTGGAGATTTACCACAGTAACTTTATTGTTACTGTGGTAACTGAGTTAAAAGACTTGGGAAGTTACCTTGCATCCATTTGGAGAGTAAAACACGCCAGGAGGAGTCTGGATAAGCAAGGAGGAGTTTGAATAAGGTCTGGTCAAGGCTAGAGAGCTTTAGACAGGCTGGCACCAGCTGGAAAGCTAAAGCAAGATACCCAAGCATGTGAGGAACCTTATTGGCCAGTTTGAGTCAAGCATCTTTGACTACACATGCCTCTTATCCTAGCTAGACTGAACCTGGACGAAATTATGTATCCCTAATCTATATGTGTTGTAAACTCTCTCATTAATCAATCTAATGGAGTTTTGAGTCTCTCTCTCTATTCTCTCACTAAAATCTCTTAATATTTAATCTTTTCATCTGATTATCCCTGATTAGTTGAATCATGCTCTAATACACAAAAGTGTATATGGTATCAGAGCCAGGTTGCGCAAAGTGGGAGAGTGTGATTCCTTTTTCTTAAAAATCTTGAGTGTTCTTGAGTGTTCTTGGTGTTCTTAACTTCTGGGTTTCATTATCTTGGTGGCATGAGAGGTTCTGGTGAATCCAAATCATCTCAACATGGAAATGGAGCACAGACCTGAGTCAACTGTGAACACTGAAGAGGAGAGGCATGGCGAGTGGTCAAGGTGGGCCAAAAGAGCTTTGGAAAGCTGTGGGTTATGGAGTAGTCATGGAAAGGGGAAACCTTTCATGGAAATGGCTACTGAAAAAGGTCAGACAAGAGGTCTGAAGCTGGGAAATGAAGTTGTTCAAGGAAACACTACAAAGAGTGAGATTGAAGCAACTTTAGGCAAGTCCAAGCTTGTCAGAGTCGTTGAGGACAGAGGGGTGATCCGCGGCTTGAGACAAGGAAAGGATGAGTGTTATCAGCTTGTGGGAAGGCTGAGAGAAGTATGGTCAGAGTTAGATGTGGTGAAGGCACACACATCAAATCTGAGATGTTGTCAAGAAACGAGGAAGCAAGATGTGATCTTCAGCTTCCTTATGGAAGAGGTATGTGAGCTTGTTAAATATACTGTTAACTTGAAGAGAAGAAGTGGAGAAGCAAAAGTGATGAGTTGAGTTGGTGCTTGTGCAAAGACATGGCAAGATCTTCAGAGATTGTATGTTAAGGCTTTGGGAGAGTCTTAAGGCTTCAGAAGTGGTCTGATGAGTGTGCAAAGATAGGGTTAAGTCCAGGAGGGACTTAGACACCATTTAGAGAAGATTTGGGTCAGACAGTAACTCCAAAGTTACCACAGTAACTTTGGAGAGTTACCACAGTGAGATTGGAGAAGTTTGGGCAAGTTGGTGTAAAAGTGAATAGTGAATCACTAGTCACTATTCAGGTTGACTATTCACTATTTGGGTCACTATTCAGGATGTGAAGAGTGTGGATAGTATATGGATAAGGCACCAAGGTTTGAATCTAGTCAAAGGGAATCAAGAAGATGCTTTGTGGAGGCAAACAACCAATGGGAGCTTCCTTGTGTGTGATTGGCTAGTTCTGGTCTTGGACAGGCTGTCTCTTGCTGTAAAGAGAAGGGAGCCACGACCATGAACCTGGACAGATGCATGGGAAGATTAGGAGGAGCCTAAGGAGAGCCAATCACAAGCAAGGAGCCAGCTTGCCTTGGTTTGAATTAAAGTGAGCCAGCTTAGCTTATCCAATCAGCACACATCACTCAGATTACAACAAGACCAACTCATCCTCACCATCCATTCCTCTCAAGTCGTTTCTATCCATTAGATTTAGGTTTCTAATGTTGCAAACATGTAAAGCCTATATAAGGCATGTGTATGGACGAAATTGAAAGCTCTCTTAAGAGAGTATGGGGGATTTCCCCAACTCCTTCATAAATATAAAAGTGTGTTCTTGATCAGATTCTCTTAATCTACCCCTTTCTTAGTCTCTAATCTCTTAATCTCTCTCTAAGTCTCTTTGTTTCTGATTCAAGTTCATACTAGTTTCATCAGACCTCTTATTCAACTAGTTCAAGACCTTATTCTTTGCCTCTAATGGCTTCTCATACACATACACAGCCAGAGCTCTCAAATCTCATATATACTTGTGATGTGTGGGAGATGAACAGGAAGCCAGAAAGATGGAAGGGAGGTACAAGTTGTAAGAAGGGAAGGTTGAGAAAACTTTCTAAGGAGTGGTTAATGAAGAGAAGGGCATGGAGAAAGGATAGTGAGTCTGAACACTTAAGTGACAGGATGAGTGTGATCTTGAAGAGAATCAAGGATGTGTTGACATGAGGTAATAAAGAGTGACTACATTGATAGAGAAAGAGGATTGAGACAGACAGTAACTTTGGAGTTACCACAGTAACTTTGGTTTTACTGTGGTAACTAAGTTAAAGCTTGGAAAGTTACCTTGGCTCACATTGGAGAGTAAGCCACGACCAAGAGCTGTATGGATAAGGGAGGAGCAGTGATGAGATCCTAGGATGATGCTCTGGAACAGATGGGATAATCCTTGCAGAAACGAATCAAAAGACTCAAGCTTCTCAAGGTATGTGGATCGAATGGTGACACAAGAGGCTGCGGAAAGGCTCCTTGATACTCCTAGGCAATAGATCGGATATGACACACCAAACTAGAGCCCTTAGTCTCTGGATATTACACACCAGAAGTTGGATATTACACACCAACACTCAATCAACTCGACAAGCAAGAAGAAAAGAGAAAACAAAGGTTTTTGATAAAAAGATGGATGCTGATACAAGGGGCCACGACCAGAATATAAAGGAGAAGCCTTGTACATGCACAAGGTCTCGAAAATACAAGGGAAATAAAGACAAAGGCTCCCTTGGAAACACAACAAAGACTAGAGTTCTTTTTTTGAAAACTAAATAACATAAAAGCATAGCTTAAAATATAAGATAAGGTCTTCATGTGGACAGACCAAGATCAATCATCTAGGAGATAGGAGAAGTAGACTTGTGGCCTCGTTAAAAACCTTCCTTTGGAAAACCCAGTGGGACAAAACCAAAGGTTAGGAAAAGAGCACACACAAGCTACTTGCCTAGATGATGATCAGCTTGAAGGTGGAGTAGCTTGAATGATGGTTAAGGTGTCTTGGATGATCAAGCTTCGGCCAAGACTAATGTATTCTTCTTGTTTCCAAATGTTCTTCAAGGTTGCACCCTCAGCTACAAGCTCTTCAGGTTCAGGTTCATGCTTCCAGTCCTTGGTGCTTTCCATGATCACATCATCCCCTCCCACTTCAAAAAGATTTGTCCTCAAATCTGTGTTACCTGCAATAGAAGGGACCAAGTCAGTAACATCAGAGTTTATAATCAGATTACACTTACCTTGCAAGCCTCTTGGATAGGCATTATCGCTGACTGGTTCTATTAGGTAGAAGGGACTGATCCATTTGGCTTTCCTCACTCCTGAAGCATTACTTAAACCTGATACATTGAAACAAGACAAGTTAACACAAGTAAAATCATCATAGAGTAAGAGTCTTATCCCAAAGTTGTCTTTTCTCGGTTTTGGCTTGTATGCTGCATCTGGAGGTGCTTCTTTGATGAGGATGAAGCAAGTGACGTCCTGATGTCTCTCCTGGCTTATATCAGGCGGCTTGAAACGTTTGTCTTCCTCACGCTTGTTCTTTGTCTTTGCATACTTCAAAGCTTCCATATAATCTGCACATGACTTTTTTGACAAAAACAAGTGCATCATATCTGTGTAATCAATAAAAGAACTCTTGAAAACATGATTGGTTACCTTAGCATGCTCACCTGGTCGCCATATATAGGATTGAGATGTTCTATACTCAGAAAAATTCAAACAAAGCAAACACAGAATCACCCGTCTTGTAGAACCCATAACTCTTTCATTTGAGAAGCTTTGGACATGATTCCAGTTCGACGTGAGACCCTGATGAGTGTAGTTTCCATTGCAGTTGAGTTTCTTGCTTAATTCCTTCTGTTGCTGAGATATGATCCTCGGACTGCTCCTATGTCAGAGTTGGCGGCTAGACAGCTTCCAAGATTTGATTGTTGCATCTCCAATTTAGCCAAGGATCCATTCTTGATACTCTGATCATTACTATAGCCTCTCTTTTCGAAAATTCTAGTACTCAGAACTGTTTGACCTGTACCAATAGAAAACAAATCAGGTTTCATGCGTTTCTTTGAGTCTAGATAATTACCTCGGGTTGGTTTATTTGGAGATTGATGTAGACTGAGTCCATCTGGTGGTTTCTCCTTGATTTGAGAAGAAAACATGAGTTCTCCTCCTATTCCAGTAATCACTTCACCATTTAATCTAGTGAAATCTCCATCTCCACTCTTGGTTTGACAATCTCTGAAATGGTATTGAAGCTTTTGCAAATCTGGTGGTTTCCACACCTTAACATGATCAAGAAGCAAGGCATTTTGATCAGCTTCCAACTCTTTATTACCCCAACTGGTTCTACTACGAGCAGAGCACTCTCCAAGGATGATAAGTATGCTGGAATATGCTCCAGTTTTCCACAAGTAGAACTGTAACCTTCCACCCCAATCTGATATAAGCAGCTCACAGAATTTGGCTAAACCGATATGTTTTGCGGAATTGACAATATCTTGATGATCAGGAGGCCATTTGCTGCGTTTTCTGGTTTGTTGGATCCATGAAAGAATGGGTAACATTCTCCAATTGGTTTCGTAGTGAAACTCTTGCTGAGCTGAGACGTGCATCCCTTTAGCTTCAGAGGGTAAAAGATCACCAAAAACAATTGTTGTTGCTGCCGATTTCTTCTCAATCACTAAGGGATTGTTCCTGTGATTCCACAACTCTCCTCCAGGCTCAAATACAACATGTTCCATGCCCAGTTGGTGTCTTGAAAGCTCTACTGCTCTGGTCTTGTTCCACACAAAAGGACTGATGAGAAAAGTACCCAAGAATGTCCTTTGGAAACCGTTTGAATCAGTGACAAATAGATGCTCTACTCCACTGTCTGATTTTGATTCCATGGGTGCCTCCTCTTCTATTACATCCTGTTTGAAGAGAATCAGGTCGTCCTTGATGGGTTGATCATGTTTCTGAATGGTGATTGTTGGAATCTCGGTTTGATCTTCTTGAACTAGTGCAGCCAAGTCTGATTGTGCAACTGAGTCTGGTTCTGCATCTTTGAGTTCTGAGACAGTTGAGGAAGGCGCTTGGTTCTGTACTTCTAAGGATGGAGATATAGTCTTGGACTGTTTAAATTGTTTCTCCACATCCCTAAACGCTTGTGAAATTGCCTTCCTTATGCTATCTTTAAAGGAATGGGTTGATGTTTTGCTTGATGAAACCAGGTTACTAGATGGACTTGATCTCTTGCTGTCTGGTTGTTTCTGAACTGATAATGAAGAACATAGCTTTGTCTCAGGCTGCTTTTGAATAACTTCCTTGTGGTACTGTCTTGGAACGTACTCTCTACGCATCAAAGCCCTCAGCTTAAGCCATGTTTCCACTGGTTCTTTTCCATCAAGTCTTCTGTACTTTATCAACTGATTCCACCATCTTAAAGCATGACCACAAAACTCAGCAGTAGCCATTTGAATCTTCTTTCTTTCAGCATAGTGTTGACTACTGAAAATCAACTCAATCTTCTTTTCCCACTTCGCATAAGCTTCAGGAGCCGCCTTGCCATGGAATGGAGGGATTTGAAATTCATATACAGCATGCTTCCGGTTTCTGTCAAACTGATCAAACTCTTTTTGCCTGTACTCATCTCTGGTTGATCTTGAGCATTCTCTATTTTTCTTTGGCTGATGTTTTCCTTTGTGCTCCTTCTCCATTGGTACCTGAGATACAAATAAAACAGAAACCAGTAACTAGTTCTAAGAGAAACAACACTCAGAATTAACAACAGATCAATTTTAAAACGACAAGCAAATCAAATAAAACAGTTTGATAATCAGAACAATTCACCAACGCAATATGATCGATCAATCTTAAACAGAGACAGATTAAATTCGAAATCTAATCAACCAAACAAGATAGATTATATTTAAAGCAATAAGAACAGATCAGAATCACACAAATCCAAAACAGAAACAGATCAAGCAAATCGATTACTTCTGCAACAAGAATGTGAAAAGTTTTTATCAGAAACGAGATCAACAAGCTTGAATCTATTAAAACTCAACAACACAATCATAGATCAATCAAAACTAGTGAGAATAAGAATAGATCGACAGGTTTTTAGCAAACACAAACGGATTTATCAGATTTAAACGCTAAGAACACAGATCAGATCAAACTCGACAGAATATAAACAGACCCAAACGAAAATCAGAGAGAAAAATCGAACACTTCCCTTCCAGAGTTGCTCTGATACCACTTGATGAGATCCTAGGATGATGCTCTGGAACAGATGGGATAATCCTTGCAGAAACGAATCAAAAGACTCAAGCTTCTCAAGGTATGTGGATCGAATGGTGACACAAGAGGCTGCGGAAAGGCTCCTTGATACTCCTAGGCAATAGATCGGATATGACACACCAAACTAGAGCCCTTAGTCTCTGGATATTACACACCAGAAGTTGGATATTACACACCAACACTCAATCAACTCGACAAGCAAGAAGAAAAGAGAAAACAAAGGTTTTTGATAAAAAGATGGATGCTGATACAAGGGGCCACGACCAGAATATAAAGGAGAAGCCTTGTACATGCACAAGGTCTCGAAAATACAAGGGAAATAAAGACAAAGGCTCCCTTGGAAACACAACAAAGACTAGAGTTCTTTTTTTGAAAACTAAATAACATAAAAGCATAGCTTAAAATATAAGATAAGGTCTTCATGTGGACAGACCAAGATCAATCATCTAGGAGATAGGAGAAGTAGACTTGTGGCCTCGTTAAAAACCTTCCTTTGGAAAACCCAGTGGGACAAAACCAAAGGTTAGGAAAAGAGCACACACAAGCTACTTGCCTAGATGATGATCAGCTTGAAGGTGGAGTAGCTTGAATGATGGTTAAGGTGTCTTGGATGATCAAGCTTCGGCCAAGACTAATGTATTCTTCTTGTTTCCAAATGTTCTTCAAGGTTGCACCCTCAGCTACAAGCTCTTCAGGTTCAGGTTCATGCTTCCAGTCCTTGGTGCTTTCCATGATCACATCAAGCAGTCTGGATAAGGTTTCCTCACAGCTAGAGAGGCTGGAGACAGGCTGTAAAGTAGACAGCATCTAGTAAAAGATGCCAAAGGGATCAAGCATGTGAAGACTCCCATTGGCTGCTTTTGGATGGCTCTCTTTGACTACACATGCCCTGAACCTCTACCTTATCTGATTGATTTCGAAATTGATTGTCTCTCTGTTGAGAAGAGTTGAATATACAAGTGAGGAGTAGTAAGGGGTGAAGACTGAAGAGTGTATGTTAAGCATTGGGGTGATGGGAGAGGTTCACATTGGCATGACCGTATAAGGCCGTACAAGGCCGTACGGTCCGTACACATTCAGACAGGTGAAACCTCGACCGCGGTTACAATAAGTTACCCGAGTAACTTATGAGAAGAGAAGGGGCTTTGGCTGGCTGATCAGACCGTTGGAGGATAAGAGAGGCGCGGCTTTACAGGCTGGCACAGCTGGAAAGGCAAGAGCATCTTTGTCCAAGATCCTAGATGCTCCAAGCATGTGGGAACACTGATTGGCCGAGTTAAAGAGATCTTATCCTAACCTTGTTGACCTCACATGCTTAGCTCCTCTTTATGATTTCGAAAACCCTAATGCTCTCTCTATATATATTGTAACTCTTGTGATTAATAATAAACATACAGTTCTGAGTCTATCTCTCTACATTCATACTCACTTAATCATGATTCTCACCTAAACTCTTCATAATCTCTCATTCTGTTCCTTAATCTACTCTAAATCATTTCATTCTCTTAATCTAATATGGTATCAGAGCCAGGTTGCTCATAGTCTGGTTTCTAATCTCATTAATCTTCAGCTTCATTTCATCTACGGTTGTCCTTTGAAGCATTTGGAATGGAGGAAAGCAAGAGCAAGACTCTCTCGGTTGCGGTTACCTTGAAGGGTGGTACTAACTACCTGCTGTGGTCTCGCTTGGTGAAAGCGGCGGTTGGGAGCAAGGGTCTGTGGAGCCATATCTCTGGTGGAGCTTCAAGACCAGTTGCTAATGAAGAAGAAGGCGGTCAAGAGCTGGTGGTGGCAGATCAAGAGAAGTGGGATCAGGATGACTTGAAGGTGCTTACGGTGCTACATGGGTCACTTGAAGCCTCAATCTTGGAAGCATACAGCTACTGTGAGACGCCAAAGGATCTGTGGGAGACACTCCAAAAGGTCTATGGTAACACATCTAACCTGAGCCGTGTGTTTGAGTTGAAGAGATCAATCAACACACTTGTGCAAGAGGAGGTAGAGTTTACTAAACACTTGGGAAAGTTCAGAGCCTTGTGGTCAGAGCTAGAGATGCTGAGGCCCAACACCACTGACCAAGATGTGCTCATGGAGAGAAGAGAACAAGATCAAGTGTTCGGCCTACTACTCACCTTGAATCCGGTCTTTAATGATCTCATCAAGCACATCTTGAGGTCACCAAAGCTTCCCTCCCTTGAAGATGTGTGTGCTCAGATACAAAAAGAAGAGGGATCAGTTGGGCTGTTCGGAGGCAAGGGGGAGCTCACACTTGCGAACCAAGCTGATACTATCCAGGCAAACAAGGCAGCTTACCGCACTGAAGAAGGGAAGTTTGGAGGGAAGTGTGACCATTGCAAGAAGCAGGGCCACAAGAGGAGCCAATGCTGGATCCTGCACCCTCACCTCAAGCCAGCGAAGTTCCTGAAGGATAAAGAAGCAAGGGCGCATCTGTCTGAAGGGGCAAGTGAAGCTGGAACATCCGGAGCTGGGCAGACAATGCGAGATGGTGAAGGAAAGGCCCTAACTACCCAACACACTCCGGGGAAGAGCACTGATGGTGAGATGATAAGGAGATCAGACATTGATGCCCTCATCAAAGCTCTCAAGGAGAATGGTAACTGTATGAACTCTCCTTTAGGATACTCTCTTGCTGCATCCTATGTAGATAGAACTGATGGATATCTGAGTCATAGTATTGAGACTACTAGAGAACCTAGAACTCTAAACAGCTTGAATGATTTGCCTAGAACCTTTGCAGCTAGTAATGTGATAAAACCATTGATTGTAGATTCAGGAGCTTCTCATCACATGATTAGTGACACTAGTTTGATTAAAAATATAGAACCTGCTTGTGGAAATGTGATGATTGCTAATGGTGATAGAATTGCAATTAAAGGAATAGGAAATCTAAAGCTGTTTGATAAAGAGTCTAAAGCATTTTATATGCCTGAATTCACATCTAATTTATTATCTGTTAAAAGATGTACTACTGATTTGCATTGCAATGTTATCTTTAGTCCTAATGATGTGAAGTTTCAGGATATTGAGACAAGGAAAATGATTGGCAAGGGAGTTACCAAAGGAGAGCTTTATATGCTAGAAGACATAGCTCCTGTTTCCAATTCAAGTTGCTCGTTTAGTTCTACTGCTAGTTTGAATAATAATGCATTGTGGCATGCTAGACTAGGTCACCCACATGTTAGAGCCTTAAGCTTAATGTTACCAGGTGTCATGTTTAAAAATAATGAATGTGAAGCATGTATCTTGGGCAAACATTGTAAGACAGTCTTTAAGAACTCAACTACTATCTATGAAAAATGTTTTGATCTTGTGCATTCTGATGTGTGGACTGCTCCTTGCTTGTCTAGGGAAAACTATAAGTATTTTGTAACATTCATTGATGAAAAATCCAAATACACCTGGTTAACACTCATTAAGACTAAGGATAGAGTTCTTGAGGCATTTAAAAACTTTCAAGCTTATGTATCTAACCATTATAATGCCAAGCTTAAGATTTTCAGATCAGATAATGGTGGGGAATACACAAGCAATGCCTTCAAGCAACATCTAGCCTCACATGGAATCCTTCATCAAACTAGCTGTCCCTACACTCCACAGCAGAATGGAGTGGCTGAGAGAAAGAATCGACACCTCATGGAGGTTGCAAGATCAATGATGTTCCAAACAAATGTCCCAAAGAGATTTTGGAGTGATGCTGTGATCTCAGCCTGCTACTTGATCAATCGGATTCCCACAAGAGTCTTGCAGGATCAATCACCATTTGAAGTGTTAAACAAACTCAAGCCATCCCTAAGCCACTTGAGGGTGTTTGGAAGCCTTTGTTATGTACTGATTCCGGGAGATATGAGGAACAAGCTGGAACCTAAGAGTACTAAGGCTATGTTTGTGGGGTATTCCACTACACAAAGAGGATACAAGTGCTTTGATCCTCAAACAAGAAGACTCCTAGTATCAAGAGATGTGAAGTTTATAGAGACTAAGGGGTACTATGAAGAAAGAAGCTGGGAAGATCTGAAGGATCTAGCTCAACAATCTGACAAGGCTGCAAGCCTTAGGATGATCTTGGACGGTCTTGGGATCAATACAACCCAGGATCCAAAAGGGCGAGAAGCACCAGTTCAAAATGAAGCTGAAGACACACCCCATGCTGATCATGAGGGGGGAAACCAGTCTGATGGAGCTCATGAGAATGAAGGGAGCGTAAGTCCTGATCAACAAGGGATGCAAAATGAAGATGAAACTGAAGAAAGAGATCAGTTTGAGGTACAACCTGAAAGAGGAGAAGAAGTTCTGAATGAAGCGGCAACTAGGGAACCAGGAGTGGAGAGTGATCCACTTATGGAGACAGTGCCGTTAAGAAGGAGCACAAGAGTGAGGAAGGATCCATCTAACTGGACCAATACCAGAGTCTACTACAATGCTCAAGCTGTGGCACATCCTAGTCAAGCTGTGTGTTCATTTGCTCAATTTCCAGATGAACATCACGCATTTATGATCAGTTTGGATACAAGCTACATACCAAGGATATGAGGAGGCAATGAAAGACAGAGAATGGAGAGATTCAGTTGCGGATGAGGCTGATGCTATGATCAAGAATGAAACCTGGTATGAGAGTGAGCTGCCTAAAGGGAAGAAGGCTGTTTCTTGTAAATGGATATTTACAATCAAGTATCTACCTGATGGAAGGATTGATAGGAAGAAGACAAGGCTGGTGGCTAAGGGTTTACTCACAATGGAGAGATTACATTGATACCTTCGCACCAGTGGCTAAACTTCACACAATCAGGATCATACTATCCATTGCAACAAACCTTGATGGGGCTTATGGCAGATGGATGTGAAGAATGCATTTCTCCAAGGAGAACTTGAAGATGAAGTATACATGCCCTCCTCCTCCGGACTAGAAACATGGTGAGCCTGGAAAGGTGTGTTGAACTTAAGAAAGACATTTATGGACTGAAGCATCTCCTAAGCATGGTATCATAAGCTGAGCACACCTTAAATGGAAGAGGCTTTCGGAAA
>NW_022610345.1:0-62147 GCF_000309985.2 Brassica rapa | reverse complement strand
GTGCTGAGTCCAAGGACCAGCGTGCTGATATGTGTACTGATGGACAGCCACATACGTCCTGTGTGTGCTGACGGACACA
The DNA here is from genome assembly GCF_000309985.2 of Brassica rapa. NCBI lineage: Eukaryota > Viridiplantae > Streptophyta > Magnoliopsida > Brassicales > Brassicaceae > Brassica > Brassica rapa. Next base: position 62,068 of record NW_022610345.1, on the reverse strand, counting down.
CACGGACAGCCACATACGACTTGTGTGTGCTGGCGGACACCCACAGAACGTCCGTGCGTGTACTGAACAGACACCCACGTTGGCCAAAATCACCCGAACAGTCCACGGGAAGGGCCAGCGTGCTGAGTCCGAGGACCAACGTGCTGATATGTGTATTGATAGACAGCAAGGACCATCCTATGTGTGCTGACGGACACAGTCGGACACGGACGGACACACACGGACAGCCACGGACGTCCGTGTGTGTGTGCTGGCGGACACCCACGGATGTCCTGTGTGTATGAATATTCAGCCCACGTGGGCCAAATCACCCAAACAGTCCAGGGAAGGGGCCCGTGCTGAGTCCGTGGGACCAACGTGCTGATATGTGTACAGATGGACATCCATGAAGTCTTGTGTGTGCTGATGGACACAACGATACACACGGACACACACAGACAGCCACAAACTTCCTGTTGTGTGCTGGCGGACACCCACGACGTCCTTTGTGTATTGAACAGACAGCCCACGTGGGCAAAATCACCCAAACAGTCCACGGAAGGGTCAGCGTGCTGAGTCCAAGGACCAATGTGCTGATATGTGTACTGATGGACAGCCACGGACGTCCTGTGTGTGCTGACGGACACACACGGACACACACGGACAGCCACGTACGTCTTGTGTATGCTGAAGGACAGCCGCGGACGTCCTGTGTGTGCTGACGGACACATAGAAGTCCTGTGTGTACGAACAGACCGCCCACGTGGGCCAAAATCACCCGAACAGTCCACAGAAGGGCCAGCGTACTGAGTCCTAGGACCAGCGTGCTGATATGTATACTGATGGGAGCCACAGACGTCACGTGTGTGCTGACAGACACACACGGACACACACGAACAGCCACAGATGACCTGTGTGTGCTGGCGGACACCCACGGACATCCTCTGTGTACTGAACAGACAGCCCACATGGGCCAAAATAACCCGAACAGTCCACGGGAGCGTCAGCGTGCTGAGTCCAAGGACCAACGTGCTGATATGTGTACAGATGGACTGCCACGGACGTCCTGTGTGTGCTGACGGACACACACGAATAGCCACAGACGTCCTGTGTGTGCTGACGGACACACACAGACGTCCTGTGTGTGCTGATGGACACACACGGACGTCCTGTGTGTGCTGACAGACACCCACGGACGTCCTGTGTCTACTGAACAGACAGCCCACATGGGCCAAAATCGCCCAAACAGTCCACGGGAAGGGCCAGCGTGCTGAGTCCAAGGACCAGCGTGCTGATATGTGTACTGATGGCAGCCTTGGACGTCCTGTGTGTGGTGACGAACACACACGGACAGCCACAGACGTTCTGTGTGTGCTGATGGACAGCCACAGACGTCCTGTGTGTGCTGGCAGACCCACGGACGTCCTGTGTGTACTGAACAGACAGCCCACGTTGGCCAAAATCACCCAAACAGTCCACGGGAAGGGCCTGCGTGCTGAGTCAAAGGACCAGCGTGCTGATATGTGTACTGATGGACAGCCACGGACGGCCTTTGTGTGCTGACGGACACCACAGACATACACGGACACACAAGGACAGCCACAGACGTCCTGTGTGTGCTGACGGATACACAGACAGCCACAGACGTCCTGTGTGTGCTGGCGTTACCCACGGACATCCTGTGTGTATTGAACAGACAACCCGCGTGGGCCAAAAACACCCGAACAGTCCACGGGAAGGGTCAGCGTGCTGAGTCTAAGGACCAACGTGCTGATATGTGTACTGATTGACAGCCACGGAAGTCCTGTGTGTGCTGACGGACACACATGAACACACATGGACAGCCACGGACGTCTTGTGTGTGGTGACGGACACACACGGACGTCCTGTGTGTGCTGACAGACACCACGGACGTCCTGTGTGTACTAAACAGACAGCCCACGTGGGCCAACATCACCCGAACAGTCCATGGGAAGGGCCAGCGTGCTGAGTCCAAGGATCATCGTACTGATATGTGTACTGATGGACAGCCACAGACATCCTGTGTGTGTGCTGACGGACACACACGGACACACACGACAGCCACGGACGTCCTGCGTGTACTGACGGACAGGCACGGACAGCCACGAACATCCTGTGTGTGCTGGCGGACACCAACGGACGTCCTGTGTGTACTGAACAGACAGCCCACGTGGGCGAAAATCACCCAAACAGTCCACGGGAAGGGCCAGAGTGTTGAGTCCATGGACCAACGTGCTGATATGTGTACTGATGGACAGCCACGGACGTCCTGTGTGTGCTGATGGACACACACGGAGAGCCACAGACGTCCTGTGTGTGCTGACGGACACACATATCATGTGTGTGCTGACGGACACCCACGGATGTTTGTGTGTGCTGACGGACACACACGGAGACACACGGACACACACAGACAGCCACGAACGTCATGTGTGTGATGACGGACAGCCACGGACGTCCTGTGTGTGCTGGTGGACACCCACGGACTTCATGTGTGTACTGAACAGACAGCACAAGTGGGCCAAAATCACCCAAACAGTCCACGGGAAGCGCCAGCATGCTGAGTCCAAGGACCAACGTGCTGATATGTGTACTGATGGACAGCCACGGATGGCCTGTGTGTGTTGACGGACACACACGGACAGCCACATACGTCCTGTGTGTGCTGACGGACAGACACAGACGTCTTGCATGTACTGACGGACAGGCACAGACAGCCACGAACATCCTGTGTGTGCTGGCTGACACCCACAGACGTCCTGCATGTACTGACGGACAGGCATGGACAGCCACGAACATCCTGTGTGTGCTGGCGGACACCCACAGACGTCTTTTGTGTATTGAACAGACAGCCCACGTGGGCCAAAACCACCCAAACAGTCCACGGGAAGGGTCAGCATGCTGAGTCCAAGGACCAACGTGCTGATATGTGTACTGATGGACAGCCACGGACGTCCTGTGTGTTGCGGCCAGAAATTCAGCAGCTGAACCAGAGGTCGACCCAACACCCTACTCAACCAGCCAAGGTGCCAGCCAGGACATATGTGCACTAAACATGCCATATCTTACAAACCAGGAGGTTTAAATCACGAGGCTAATTTTTATGGATTCTACAATCAAGGAGGAGTCCAGGCCAATTGGAATTGGGCCAAAATATTCAAGGAGCAAGAAGTTATGAATTTTACAATTCAGAGGTTTCTCAACCCGTCCATCAGCGAGTATGCGACTTTAGAAGAGAATTCAAGCCCAAAAAAGAAGCGGCCTGAACCAAAACCGATCATAGGAGTCAAGAGGAGTTTATTAGCTTTCCAGAAAGCCCAAGATCTCGATAAATGGCCAAGGAAATTGGAAGATATGATCAATTTCCCAAAACCGGCCAAACCAGCTCTACACTTGCCTTATTTGGAAGATCCGGGTTTCACATCAAACCAACCTCAAGAATGGCAACCAGGAGACCTTCTAAGTCATTCAGAGGCACTCCACAACATCATAGGAAGCACCATGCCACACTGGATCAGGCGGATCCCAATCAAACCAAAAGATCAAGCCGGTTTGCATCAATTGGCCAAACCGACATCATTTAAGGAAAGTCTTCAACCAATTCAACTTGGTTCGACCCAGGGCTATCTATGGGAACCAGGAGATACTCTAGACCATTCAGAAGACATCCAAGACGTCCTCAGCTGCACCAGCACCCAGGAGATCAGGCGGATCTCTCTTCCATCAACCTTCCATATTTGGCAACATCTACACTAAATGCTTTGGAGGAGTTTCTACAGATTTTTGCCCAAAACCAACGGCCATATTCTCTTTTACAGAGGCCAAGGAGTATTTCAGGAAGGCTTGAAGATCATGGCCACGTCCAGAAGCTATCAAGATACAAGTCTTCACAAGTTTCTCTTTTGGAAGGAAGCAAATCAAGTCTAACGGCTATATTCCATGGAGTCATCAAAGCCTTTGCTCCCAAGACTTTAAGTTCAAGTTATTTTGTTTCCTTTTATCATTTTATGACTGTTAGAGTCTGTCCTTGTCGAGCCTATAAAGCTCTAGTCTTTGCTTCATTGTAAATCACCCCATTTTGAAAGTAATAAGAATTATTCAGTTTTCTAGTTTTCTTAAAAACTATTGTTCTAAGTCTTTTGAGTTTGTGTGAAGCAGCTCCAAAGCACCTTGACTTATCAAGGCTCCTTTCCATAGAGTCTTGTGGCGTCCTCAATCCCCCATCCTTCCATTCCAATTCGTTTGCCAAGCTTGAGAGAGACATCAGTCCAGCAAGCAAAGCACCATCTCAATCCACTTCAATCATCAACTGATTAGGCTGAGAGTGTCTCAAGACCAGCAGCCTAATTCCATCCTATCTATCTTTATTTATCTTGTTTTATCATATTAGAAATCATATCTCATTTCTTTTTGCATTTGTTTTCAGGTTCATAACTTGCATTCCATCATATCGCCCATCCGATCATCTCTTTGGTCGACCCATCCAAGCTTCCATCATCCATCTTGCCCACCCTGATTTCCAGCCTGTAACATTTGGTATCAGAGCTTAAGCTCCTGAATCAGGTCAATTCTATCCTTGCATCATTCATCTTGTTTGCATTTGTTTTTCCAATTATAAATCAAAAAAAAAAAGGTTTTGCATTGTTATTGTTCTTAGGAAAAGAAAAACAAAAGAGAAGAAGTTTCTTGCATTTGATTCACGAAAATTTGAAAAAGAAATATCATATTGTGTTTGCATTCATTCCCCAGCTCCACTTGCCATTTTTAGATTTAATGCATTCATTTAAAAAAAAAAATCTGCATTCCATATTTGTTTCTTGTTTAAATCTTGCATAAAAATAAAAATAAAAAGGCATAGCATTTTATTAATTTCGTGCATACCATATTTTTTTCATAAGTTTGTTATTTGCATTCAAAAAAAAAATCATTCATATTGTTTGCATTTGTTTTTCCATCTTGTAAACCGAAAATCCATAAAAACAGTTTCTTTGTTCAAGTTTTGTTTCCGCATTTGTTGTTGTGTTCTTTCTGTTCATCCTCTTAAAAGCCACGAAAATTTTTTTTTTGATTCATTTAAAATCGAAAATCCCAAAAGAAAAGTGTTTGCATTCATTAGTTTCCATAAAAGAAAATCCATAAAAAAATGTTGTTTTGAATTTGTTTCCTTTCCATTTGCATCCATAAACATAAAAGCCAAAATAAATCATTCTCAGTATTTTCATACCATTTCTAGTTGTCCATTTCATGCTTGCATCAAGAAAACCAAATAAAAATATTGCATCTTAGTTTAAATCATTTTTGCATATTGTTGGTTAATTCTTGCATAATTAAGAAAATAAAAAAATATATATATCAGCATTAGTTTGCTTTCCATATTTTCTCTCCATTTGTGTTTCTTATCATACCATATTGTTTAATTTCGAGATTGCATTCCGAAAACCAAAAAAAAAAACATTTTAGTATAGTTACTTCATTTCGGTTCATAATTGCATATTTTCTCGGTTTAGTTAAATTGCATTCTTGCATTTGTTTTATTTTGGTTAGACCAAAACTTTCCATACCTTCACTTGTTCTTTGAGATTGTTTTCAGGAAGCAATGGAGAAGGAGAGACACGGCCAAAACCTAAGGGCCACCTTGAGCCAACAGTCCGCAGCTCTACCAAAGCTCCAACTTAAGATTGCTCAGTTGGAGAAAAGAAATCAGGCACAAGGCCAACGTCCACATGAAGGAGAAAAGAGATTTGGAGATGTACCAGGGGCTGTATATGTCGAGCCCAAGCCACCAGATCCTTCAAGGATCAATCAAACTCCAACTTCTAAAACCCACAACCCTTATGTTGTTAATTCTCGGTTTGAGTATAACTCTTTTGCTGATAAAGTTGAACTCTTTAAATTTTCAGGGAAAAGAGGTTATCTAAGATGGGAGAGGAACCTTGATGAATGGTTTCACTTCAACAACATCCTGAGGAAAGAGAGGCTAGCTTATGCTATTGATCAACTTAGAGAAGAAGCCTTGAAATGGTGGGTACAAGAAGAAGATGATAGGCGGCTTTACAAGGAGCCAACTATCAAAACGTGGAGAGCTCTTAAGGAAGTCATGAGGGATAGATTTGCACCAGATTTTACAAGTTCTGAAATCCAAGAACTATATCCAAGGAGGTATCCAACTCATGGTTCCAAAGAAGCAAGAAGATTAGTGGCACAAGAAGGTCAAAGAGTCTTGTCTCAACAAGATAACTTTCAGCCAAACCAGGGGCACGCCATTATCCATTGCTTAGACCAGAATAATGACATCCCAAAGGTCAGGAAGATGAGTACAAGTGTCGGCCAAAACACTTTGATCAGGTCCAAAGACAAACCAGAGCAAGCTATTGTCCAAGTAAAGGCCAAGGTAAGTCCTATACTTGATAAATCTTTTCATGAATCATCTACCACTTGTATGATGCACTTGTCTTTGTCCAAGAGTGTTATTACAGGTATTAAAGAGCCTATATCCCACGGAGATGACACACCAAGAGCAAACCTTCTAATGGATCAGAAGGACAAGCAATCCAAGTTGCTTAAAGAAGCAAAACCAGTAACCAAAGTGTCAAACCAAGGTAAGTATCTAACACCACCTTTAGATACTGGCCTAAACGTTTATATTCTTGGTACAGGTATACTAGATGAGGGACATATCCTTACTGCAGTTCCAAAGGCCAAATCAGTACATGAGCTCAATCAAAATCCACACCACAAGTGGAAACCGAAAACTGAACAAAGTGTTGTTCAAGTACCAAAATCTGAGGTAAATTCCACCCTAGATCAGAATGCTATTATTAATTCCATGACAAGATTAATGCACTTGTCTTGTCCAAGGAAAAGTGAAATTGGTACAGGAAATCAAGGTGAGTACAAGGCAAATAAAGAACAAGAAGTTCTTACTGCCACAGCTGAATTAAAGGTTAATTGTTCTATGTTTTCTTCAGTTTATAAATCCCTATACTTTGGTATAATACACTTGTCTTTGCCAAGATGTTTTGATCCAGGGATAAGTCAAGAAGAACATAAAAACCGAGCTGAGCTATCACAAAAAGATGGTCATACCAACCAAGGTAAACAGTTGCAAGAAAGGCAGCCATCTAACCAAATATGTCCAAAGAAGAATATCATTCTTCATCATGCTGATGCACCCAAGGTAAATCCGGCCATAACATATTATGTTCATAAAACTCCAGTATCAGATATAATTCACTTGTTCTTTGTCCAGAATGTTGAGAATTTTTCAGGTTGCAAAGGAGAAAGCTTCAAGGAAATCCCACCGGATAATCTTTTGTTGCTAGGAGGATCAAACCCAAAGATGGTCAGGACTGAGCCTACTAGGAGTATGAAGGACCATCCACTGAAGAAGAGAAGCAATGCCAAAGTCCACAGCAGAGGCGTGATCCTATCCTATTTGCTGAAAGAAGAGCCACCTGATGCACAATCCATCCCCAAACCAAAACAATATCAAGGTAAGACCTTAGAATCCCAAAAGAGTATGAAAGCTGACTTGCTCTATCTTGGTGCAGGTTATACAGTTTCGAGGTCGAAACCTTTTCAAGGGGGAGGGAATGTTGCGGCCAGAAATTCAGCAGCTGAACCAGAGGTCGACCCAACACCCTACTCAACCAGCCAAGGTGCCAGCCAGGACATATGTGCACTAAACATGCCATATCTTACAAACCAGGAGGGTTTAAATCACGAGGATAATTTTTATGGATTCTACACTCAAGGAGGAGTCCAGGCCAATTGGAATTGGGCCAAAATATTCAAGGAGCAAGAAGTTATGAATTTTACAATTCAGAGGTTTCTCAACCCGTCCATCAGCGAGTATGCGACTTTAGAAGAGAATTCAAGCCCAAAAAAGAAGCGGCCTGAACCAAAACCGATCATAGGAGTCAAGAGGAGTTTATTAGCTTTCCAGAAAGCCCAAGATCTCGATAAATGGCCAAGGAAATTGGAAGATATGATCAATTTCCCAAAACCGGCCAAACCAGCTCTACACTTGCCTTATTTGGAAGATCCGGGTTTCACATCAAACCAACCTCAAGAATGGCAACCAGGAGACCTTCTAAGTCATTCAGAGGCACTCCACAACATCATAGGAAGCACCATGCCACACTGGATCAGGCGGATCCCAATCAAACCAAAAGATCAAGCCGGTTTGCATCAATTGGCCAAACCGACATCATTTAAGGAAAGTCTTCAACCAATTCAACTTGGTTCGACCCAGGGCTATCTATGGGAACCAGGAGATACTCTAGACCATTCAGAAGACATCCAAGACGTCCTCAGCTGCACCAGCACCCAGGAGATCAGGCGGATCTCTCTTCCCATCAACCTTCCATATTTGGCAACATCTACACTAAATGCTTTGGAGGAGTTTCTACAGATTTTTGCCCAAAACCAACGGCCATATTCTCTTTTACAGAGGCCAAGGAGTATTTCAGGAAGGCTTGAAGATCATGGCCACGTCCAGAAGCTATCAAGATACAAGTCTTCACAAGTTTCTCTTTTGGAAGGAAGCAAATCAAGTCTAACGGCTATATTCCATGGAGTCATCAAAGCCTTTGCTCCCAAGACTTTAAGTTTAAGTTTTTTTGTTTCCTTTTATCATTTTATGACTGTTAGAGTCTGTCCTTGTCGAGCCTATAAAGCTCTAGCCTTTGCTTCATTGTAAATCACCCCATTTTGAAAGTAATAAGAATTATTCAGTTTTCTAGTTTTCTTAAAAACTATTGTTCTAAGTCTTTTGAGTTTGTGTGAAGCATCTCCAAAGCACCTTGACTTATCAAGGCTCCTTTCCATAGAGTCTTGTGGCGTCCTCAATCCCCCATCCTTCCATTCCAATTCGTTTGCCAAGCTTGAGAGAGACATCAGTCCAGCAAGAAAAGCACCATCTCAATCCACTTCAATCATCAACTGATTAGGCTGAGAGTGTCTCAAGACCAGCAGCCTAATTCCATCCTATCTATCTTTATTTATCTTGTTTTATCATATTAGAAATCATATCTCATTTCTTTTTGCATTTGTTTTCAGGTTCATAACTTGCATTCCATCATATCGCCCATCCGATCATCTCTTTGGTCGACCCATCCAAGCTTCCATCATCCATCTTGCCCACCCTGATTTCCAGCCTGTAACACTGTGTGTGCTGACGGACACACACGGACACACACGGACAGCCACGTACGTCTGAAGGACAGCCGTGGTCGTCCTGTGTGTGCTGACGGACACACAGACGTCCTGTGTGTACTGAACAGACCGCCCACGTGGGCCAAAATCACCCGAACAGTCCACAGGAAGGGACAGCATGCTGAGTCCAAGGACCAGCGTGCTGATATGTATACTGATGGACAGCCACAGACGTCATGTGTGTGCTGACAGACACACACGGACACACACGAACAGCCACATATGACCTGTGTGTGCTGGCGGACACCCACGGACATCCTCTGTGTACTGAACAGACAGCCCACGTGGGCCAAAATCACCCGAACAGTCCACGGGAAGGGTCAGCGTGCTGAGTCCAAGGACCAACGTGCTGATATGTGTACAGATGGACAGCCACGGACGTCCTGTGTGTGCTGACGGACACACACGGACAGCCACAGACGTCCTGTGTGTTCTGACGGACACACACGGACGTCCTGTGTGTGCTGACGGACACACACGGACGTCCTGTGCGTGCTGACGGACACCCACAGACGTCCTGTGTCTACTGAACAGACAGCCCACATGGGCCAAAATCACCCGAACAGTCCACGGGAAGGGCCAGTGTGCTGAGTCCAAGGACCAGCGTGCTGATATGTGTACTGATGGACAGCCATGGATGTCATGTGTGTGGTGACGGACACACACGGACAGCCACAGACGTTCTGTGTGTGCTGACGGACAGCCACGGACGTCCTGTGTGTGGTGGCAGACACACACGGACGTCCTGTGTGTACTGAACAGACAGCCCACGTTGGCCAAAATCACCCAAACAGTCCACGGGAAGGGCCTGCGTGCTGAGTCAAAGGACCAGCGTGCTGATATGTGTACTGATGGACAGCCACGGATGGCCTTTGTGTGCTGACGGACACACACAGACACACACGGACACACACGGACAGCCACAGATGTCCTGTGTGTGCTGACGGACAGACACAGACAGCCACAGACGTCATGTGTGTGCTGGCGTTCACCCACGGACGTCCTGTGTGTATTGAACAGACAACCCGCGTGGGCCAAAATCACCCGAACAGTCCACGGGAAGGGTCAGCATGCTGAGTCCAAGGACCAACGTTCTGATATGTGTACTGATAGACAGCCACGGACGTCCTGTGTGTGCTGACGGACACACATGGACACACATGGACAGCCACGGACGCCCGGTGTGTGGTGACGGACACACACGAACGTCCTGTGTGTGCTGACAGACACCCACGGATGTCCTGTGTGTACTGAACAGACAGCCCACGTGGGCCAAAATCACCCGAACAGTCCATGGGAAGGGCCAGCGTGCTGATATGTGTACTGATGGACAGCCATATATGTCATGTGTGTGTGCTGACGTACACACACAGACACACACAGACAGTCACGGACAGCCACGAACGTCCTGCGTGTACTGACGGAGAGCCACGAACGTCCTCTGTGTGCTGGCGGATACCCACAGAAGTCCTGTGTGTATTGAACAGACAGCCCTCGTGGGCCAAAATCACCGTGCTGAGTCCAAGGACCAACGGGCTGATATGTGTACTGATGGACAGCCACGAACGTCCTGTGTGTGCTGACGGACACACACGGACGTCCTGTGTGTGCTGATGGACACCCACGAACGTCCTGTGTGTACTGAACAGACAGCCCAGGTGGGCCAAAATCACCCGAACAGTCCATGGGAAGGGCCAGCGTGCTGAGTCAAAGGACCAGCGTGCTGATATGTGTACTGATGGACAGCCACGGACGTCCTGTATGTGCTGACGGACACACACGGACAGCCACATACGTCCTGTGTGTGCTGATGGACAGCCACGAACAGCCACAAACGTCCTGTGTGTGCTGGCGGACACCCACGGACGTCCTGTGTGTACTGAACAGACAGCCCACGTGGGCCAAAATCACCCAAACAGTCCAGGGGAAAGGCCAGCATGCTTAGTCCAAGGACCAACGAGCTGATATGTGTACTGATGGACAGCCACAGATGTCATGTGTGTGCTGACAAACACAGACGGACACACACTCACAGCCACGGACGTCCTGTGTGTGCTTGCGGACACACATAGACGTCCTGTGTGTACTGAACAGACAGCCCACGTGGGCCAAAATCACCCACGGACAGCCAAAATCACCCGAGAAGCCAAAAATTCAAAAATTAATATTTTTGATGAAATTTTTTTGAGAGGAAACATCAAAAATATGTCAACAAAGAGTTTAGGATGTCAAGTGTTGATCAAAAGTTGCTGTAGACATCCGTTTAGACCACGAAACCCCGAAATTTGTAGCATGCAAAAGACATGGTTAGAAGCAAAAGAAAATCATGAAAATTTACCAGAAAATAGCTTTAAACATTCTTATGAAGCATGCAAAAAATCAGATTCAAAATCGAAGTATTTTGTTTTTTACATTAAAAATACTCTCGGAACACAACCAATGTCTACTGGTGACAGACGGAAAAAAAAGTGTTTTGTCTGTATAAGGGGTAGGCACTCCTACCCTCAGTACCCGAAGGGGTATGTAGTGTTGGACTGCTCGGTCCAACACTATCGATGGCTGGGTTGAGGTCGATGGCCGGATTGTCTCCGGTGAATTTTCTGGTAACTTTTCCAGCGAATTTTCAGGCGGACCGTTTTGCCCCTAACTTCAAATTTTTGCTCTTGTGTGGTCTTGGCCTGGTTCCATCCGTCTTCGAGGTGCTCTTTTGATTACATCTCAAGAGTGGTTGGAAAGATTGATGTTAGCGAGGCAAATGAACATTCGGCGTATGAGTGGTGATTGGATAGCTAGTGTTTGTAGGCTCTGTGCTCGCACACCCAACTACAGACCAACTATCCTCCTCAGTTTCTTCACTATCATAGTTTTATGGTTGCTTAAAATGTTGTATGCGGCATCTCCTTCAGTGGGGAAGTCGTGAACACATAAGCCGACACTTGTGATCCTTGCGTCTTTGCATAATTTATGCATTGTTCGCAAAGGTGAATAAGCTGTTTGTTGAGATCTCGGTTGCGGAAATATTATGGCGGTGACTCGAAGAAATTCTTTCCCTCTAAGCACGTTTATCTCCGGACAAAAGATGACAGTCAAGTCTGCGTCTGTTCCCACTTTTCATGTGTTTGCGGGAATATGATGTTGTCTTGCCCTGATTTATGAATGCTACCTGGTTGATCCTGCCAGTAGTCATATGCTTGTCTCAAATATTAAGCCATGCATGTGTAAGTATGAACGAATTCAGACTGTGAAACTGCGCATGGCTCATTAAATCAGTTATAGTTTGTTTGATGGTAACTACTACTCGGATAACCGTAGTAATTCTAGAGCTAATACGTGCAACAAACCCCGACTTCTGGAAGGGATGCATTTATTAGATAAAAGGTCGACCCGAGCTTTGCCCATTGTTCTGATGATTCATGATAACTCGACGGATCGCATGGCCTTAGTGATGATGTTGTTGTTAGTGTTGTAGAGTTAGAGTGTGATGCCATATAGCTTGTGTGTAACCCACCAAGGAGTTAGTGTTTCCTCAACCGCGTACCCAGTAGGTTTAAGGAAACCCCTTGTTCGCTGGATCGAGGTCATGGCCTATGGTTGAGTGGTTGCACGACGGGGTAGTGACCGGCAGTGACCCGAACGTACTGTGGGCTGTCTTGCCTCTCGGACACTCATGACTCTTGACAACTCATGCCCTTTGGGTCATTCCCAACCGTTCGTCCTAACCGCCCAGTCTTGGTGCGATCGGATCATCCCACTAACCGACCCGTGTCTAGGCTAGCGGTTTGATTATGTCCGGACAAAGTCTAGGGACGTGTCCCTTGGACTCAACCAACACAACCTTTTGTGTTTAACCAGAGAGAAGAGCAGAGAAACGAATTGAAACAGATAATGAGAGCCGGATGGGACTTAGGAACCGAGCAGAGCCGCGGTGCGGTCGCATGGACCGTCTGTTCGGTCTGATGGAGCCACGGCCCATCACATACCTTGTGAACCACGTCTGGGTTCTCCATGCTCTTCTCCTTGTCTTGATCTCCCATTCTTGACCGGAGTTAGTTCTCAAACGATCTGAGTCGCCGGAACACAACACCACCACAATCGGCCTTTCTCTTGGCCGGAACTCTCTCTTTCTCTCTTTCTTTCTCTCTACGTTTTTCTCTGAGTGTTTTACTCTGGAATTGGATAATGAAATCGACCAGTGAGCCCCCATATTTATAGAAAACGAGGGGGTAAGTCTTGCCCCACGAACAGGCATGACTTGCTAGCGAATGGGCACCATCGGCCAAGGGTTGTTCCCTTTCGGCCACTTGCATCCCTTCGCCCTTTCTGATTGGGTTTGGGGTCGGTCACAAGCCCAACCCACGCCCCAAGCCTCCTGGACTTAGCCCACGGCGTTTTCCAAAGACCCAACAGCCCATGGCCTCATGGCCGGACCTCACAGCCCGCCACTGACCCGGACCCGGACCCGGACCATCGGCCTAAAGCTCGGACAGTCCGTCTAGCTGAGATGAGCTGACTCTCAGCTGCCTCAGCTGAGTGAGCTTGTAGTCCAGCTAGTGGAGCTGACTTAGTAGGGACTGAGCTGGAGTGAACTGAACCTAGCTTCATTGAGCTGGCCGAGCTACTCGTTCACTTTGTCCAATTACCGTCTTACTCGTCATAGCTATCTCTTAGCTTGTATAAGGCTAAGTCTAAGTTTCCTTATGTCCTTAACCTTCTTTCTCGACCGTGGAATGCTTGCCTTGATGTCCTAAAACTGGCTTGCACGTTTCCTCGAACCATGGCCGTCCCAACAATCCTATTCAGGATTGGGGGCGTGACAAGTCTCCCCCCCCCTTGGGATGGATTCGTCCTCGAATCCGAATCAAATGCTTCCTTGGGATGGATTCGGTTTCCCAAGTTATTATATCCTGACCATTACAGTCCCAGACGACCTTGACCATCTGGACCGTCTTCTTCCTTGTTGCTTTTTCCATCCTATCTATGATTCGAACTGGCCTCGTTTCCAAGGTTAGGTTCTTACCAAGATCGTCTGGAATGGCAGGAAGAGCGATGTCTTGGTCCGTTAAACATTTCCAAAGTTGGGAGACGTGGAACACATTATGAAATGCGTCCATCTTGGCCGGCAAGTCCAACTTGTAGGCCACCATCCCAACTCTTTCAATGACCTTGAACGCCCCAAGTATCTCGGATCTAACTTCTGTCTTCTGGAAATCCGGACTCGTCCTTTGAAGGTAATCATTTTGAGATACACCAAGTCTCCTACTTGAAACTCGAGATCTTTCCTTCTTCGATCTGCATAGTTCTTTTGGCGGTCTTGTGCCTGTCTCATCTTGTCCCTCAAGAACTTGATCTTTTCGGTTGTCTCTTCGACAATCTCCGGACCAATCATGCTGTGTTCCCCAACTTGGGTCCATCATAAGGGTGTCCTGCATGGACGCCCATACAGAGCTTCGTATGGGGACATGCCAATACAACTATGGAAGCTATTGTTGTAAGCAAATTCTACCAGAGGTAGATGTTTCTACCAGGAATCACCCCAGTCTAGAACACATGCTCGCAACATATCTTCCAATGTCTGGATCGTTCGTTCAGACTGTTCATCAGTCTATGGGTGATAGGCTGTACTCATGTTCACTCTTGTTCCTAAAGCCTTTTGGAAAGCCCTCCAGAAGTAAGATGTGAACCTTGAATCCCTATCTGAAACTATGCTTGCCGGCACACCATGTAGTCGGACGATCTCATCAATGTACTTACGTACAATCTGATCTACCCCATCCGACTTTTTGATAGCCAGGAAGTGTGCTGATTTGGTCAAGTGATCAACCACAACCCAAACCGCATCTTTCTTACTCCTCGTGGTAGGGAACCCAGTCACAAAGTCCATTGTGATGTGATCCCATTTCCATTCCGGAATAGGCAAGCTTTGCAATAACCCACTAGGCACTTGATGTTCTGCTTTGATGAGTTGGGAAGTGGAACACTTGGCCACCCACTCCGCGACATCTGCCTTCATACGGATCCAATGATAGAAATTCTTAAGGTTCTGGTACATCTTGGTCGCACCAGGATGAACCGAGAATCTGGACTTATGAGCCTCCCTCATAATCTCTTCCTTTAGACTTCTATCATTAGGAACACTGATTCGACCATTTACTAGGATGGTACCATCCTTTGCAGTTTGGTACTCCGTCCTATCATTCTGAGCAACCTTGTTCAGGTTCTCGTCATGACCTTGAGCCAACCAAATTCGGGTAAGCAGGTCGGCCTGATTGACCGCCTCTAATCCGAGTGGTTCAGACTCTTTGGTTGATGCGTTCAACCGTAGGGCACAAACCGTACCGTCCAGGTCGTCCGCTTCTCGTTTGGCTGATACGTCGGCCCTTCTCCAGCTCAAGGAATCTGCGACCAGATTAGCCTTTCCCGGATGATAGGTGATATCCAGATCGTAATCAGCTACAAACTCCATCCACCTTCTCTGCCTTAAGTTTAACTCAGGCAGGGTGAATATATACTTAAGACTCTTATGGTCCGTAAGTATCTGAACCTTGGCACCATACAAGTATGATCCCCAAATCTTTAAGGCGAACACTACCGCAGCCATTTCAAGGTCATGGGTGGGGTAGTTTCCCTCATGTTTTCTCAACTGCCTTGACGCATAGGTGATGACCTTCCTATGCTGGGTTAATACGCAACCTAGTCCTGTTATGGACGCATCCGTATAAACCACATAGGGTTGGTCGGCCTCTGGAAGAACCAAAATGGGTGCGCTAGTCAGCATGTCCTTAAGCGGGGAAAAACATATCCCACACTCCTTAGACCATGTGAACTTAACGTCCTTCCCGGTCAACCGTGTCATAGGCTTAGCCAAGCTTGCGAATCCTTTCACAAACTTTCTATAATAACCTGCCAGCCCTAGGAAGCTTCTGACTTCCGTGGCACTGCGTGGTCGAGGCTAATCCTTGATTGCCCTGATCTTCTCTGGATCCACCGAGATGCCCTCACCGGACACAATGTGGCCGGGAAACCCAATGCTCTTCTGCTAAAAACTGCATTTACTGAGTTTTGCATAGATCTTGTGTTCCCGTAATCGTTCCAGCACGGCTCTCAGGTGTTTCCGATGAGATTCCTCATCCTTGGAGTAAATCAGGATATCATCAATGAAGATGATCACTGATTCGTCCAGGAAGTCTCGGAACACGCTGTTCATCATTTTCATGAATGCAGCAGGCGCATTGGTCAGACCAAATGGCATAATCACAAACTCGTCGTGGCCGTACCTGGTCCAGAATGCTGTCTTTCTAATATCATTTGCCTCTATAGGGATCTGATGATACCCTGAGGCCAAATCAATCTTAGAAAACCACTTGGCTCCTTTGAGTTGATCCAACAACTCGTCTATTCTGGGCAACGGGTACTTGTTCTTCACAGTAACCCTATTCAACCCTCGATAGTCAATACACAGATGCATGCTACCATCCTTCTTTTTCACAAAGAGGACTGGTGCACCCCAAGGAGAGCTACTTGGACGTTTGAACCCCTTGTCCAGCAATTCTTCTAATTGCTTCTTTAGCTCGGCCATCTCGGCCGGAGCCATTCGATACGGACTCTTGGACAGCGGATCTGTCCCTGGTTCTAGTTCAATCGTAAATGGATCCGACCTATCAGGGGGGACACCCTGTAGCAAACGGAACACATCTGGGAACTCAGACACCTACGGATCCTCAAATAGATCTTTCTGATCATCAGACCTGCCGTGCTCCATAGTGGTAATTGTGGTCAAATATGCTTCTCAACCCTGTCTAAGCATCCGTTCTGCTCGGATTGCTGACACCACTACTCTATCCAGAGCCGGACTCATATTCAGACATTGTTACTGGATCGGGTGAGGTCCAGTCTCCAACCGTACACATCCTCTGTGGCAGTCGAGAGAGGCCCGATACATTCCCAACCAATCCATGCCTAGGATCTCATCGTGATTCTGTAGGCGCAACACAATCAGATCTACAGGCAGATTTTTCTCCTGAATCATTACCGGGATATTAGTCATGAGCCCTAGCGAGTGCATGATTTGCCCACCGGCCGCCCTCACTAGTCTCGAATTATCCCCAGAACATAGGCAGAACAGACCCTTTCCGACCAGTTCCGGGCTCACAAAACTATGTGTAGCCCCTGTGTCGAAAAATACGTGGGTTTCAACACCACCAATCATGAGGGTCCCTATAAGAGACCCACATCAGAATCCCCTAGCCACTCTAGGTTCCAGACCAAGCATTCTATTGAATGTAAATGGATAAATTCAGAAATTACCAGAGATCGAATCAAACGATCCAGAAGCACTGTCGTCTCGGGACAGCACATACACCCTTGGTGTTGTGGTCGGCCTTCTCTAGGTCGACTTTCCCGTGTCTCCGCGACCCTTTCCTTGTCCTCCTTGCCGCTTAGGGCATTCACTTTGGAAGTGTCCGCTTTGGCAGCAATGGAAACAAGTCCGAGAGCCGCTGCCACTGGATTGGCCCTGAGTCCGGCTTGGTCGAGTGCAATCTCGGATGGAATGATCCAAGCTGCCACATCTCACACAAGCTCCCATGGCTTTCTATCATTCACCTGGATGGTTCTTACCACACTTGGGACATTCAGGTCGTCCACTACAATCCTTGCCTCCGTCAACCTGGTCCCACTTCCTCTTTCGGTCGTTAGTCTTACCCGTCGGGACAGACTGCGACTTCGTCTTAAGCTTGGCTTCTTCAGCCAAGTTAGACTCCAAAAGAGCTACACGTTCCACCAGCTCTCCGACGGTGCTGAAGGTGCGGATCGAACAGTGGGTTCTCAGCTCGGGCCTTAAGCCTCGAATGAACCGATGAACCTGGACTGTCTCGTCCTCAAGTTCCCTTCCAACAAACCGTCGGAGCCGGTTGAACTCCTCTTCGTACTCACGTACGGCCCTGTGGCCTTGGGTAAGGTCTAGGAATCTACCTTCCAGACGGTCCCAAGCCTCTGTAGGAAAGTATTTGCGGTTGAATTCATCTTCAAAATCCTCAAAACTCTGGAGACTTCCATTGGTGCGCTTGTTCACAGCCAGCCACCAATTATGCGCGTCCCCTTCCAGGAAGTGAACCACAATGTCTCTCTTGTAATCCTCGGGACAACGAGTTGAGCTGAAGTTTCGGACTAGCCTACTCCTCCACTCGTTTGCCTCAATAGGATCGGCGCTTCCTGAGAAATGGTTCGTCCCTAGACGAGAGATGTGCTGAAGCAAGCTCAGATAGTCCACCTTTTTCCCGGTCCTTTCTGGTGTAT
The DNA here is from genome assembly GCF_000309985.2 of Brassica rapa. Taxonomy (NCBI): domain Eukaryota; kingdom Viridiplantae; phylum Streptophyta; class Magnoliopsida; order Brassicales; family Brassicaceae; genus Brassica; species Brassica rapa. The sequence goes on along the minus strand of NW_022610345.1, from coordinate 43,558 downwards.
AAATCTCGATCACCTCGACCGTTTCCACAACTGGACCATTGGTGTTGGGGGCGGTCGTAGCCACAGGCGTAGCTTGGCCAACCGAGGAGTTCACTTATGGCGTGAGTTGAACCCTAGATTGAGTCACAAAGGGCCCTAGTTATAGTGTAGTTACTGTAGAGGGTTGTTGAACCCTAGATTGAGTTGAGTTTGAGGTTAAGTGGTTAGGTAGTTATTAGCAGTTATAATTTCATATCGTTAGTTATGTAGTTATTATTATCTGCTGCGTATTTCTGATATTGGTTATCTATTGAATTGATTGATTTGTTGTTAGGTGAACCTCTCGCTTTAGATTGTTTGGGGTGGGATAGCGAGGGGTTGTATTTGTTAGTTTGGGATCATAATTCACTGAGTAACATTAGGTTACTCATCCAACTCCGTTGTCCTTTTTGCAGGTAGCTTAGGTAAGGATGATCGGATAACAGGATGTTGGACGTTAGGACCGCCGATGTAGATTTTCATGCCTTTTGTAAATGGTATTGTGGATTTGTGTTTAGTTGACTCGTTTTGGCATTAGGCCGGGACGGTCTCGAATTATATCAATGTATGGATATTTCTCGAATCAATAAAGTAATTGTTTTATATGCGCTTCATGAGTGTAAGACCCGTTCCTGGTCTCTCGACCCAACTGGATACGAATGCTTACTTATTAATTTCTTTGCTTGTCTGATTCATTCTAAGTCTTTTCTTTACTAAGTCATATTCGAATATGAGGTTCATAAACAAAGGGATAGATTGCACAGCGGAATAATAATGTATAAACTTTGTATTACTTAGAAACATGAGATTCAATACACAACTTCTTAACAGTCTCATAGACAATCACTAGTTCATCCCTAGCATCATCTAACCACACGTTACACAGCCTCTCACTGACCGAGCCTTCACGGCTCCTTGGACTTGACCAGAACCATCCTTAGTTCCTGAAACCACAACCAGATAAGCATTAATCATAACCAAGAATAGCCGGATTGATTCTACAATGCTTGGCTTGGTTCCTAGAACTTAGATAAACCTCAGTCAACATAATCATAAAACGTATGAACCTACCTACCGTATCCTAAGTCATTCAACCAACCACCCCTTGACTTAGAATCAGACAGATAGTCCAGAATAGATAAACGGAACACACGAACAGATCCGGATCGTCCCCAAAGACCAATCCGTCTAACCGGATAGAATCTAGGTGCGACCGGCCAATGGAGTCCGGCTCAATGGCCCAACGGACTCCCTTACCTGATCTGGCCTTAGGCCTGGATCCAATCGGCCGAGTAACCCTCAAGCCTAATCCGGAAGGCTTAACAACCGGTCAGACCTTACGACTCTACCTTGGCTTAAACAAACCATGACCTTGTCTTAACTAGACAAGCCATAAGCTGATCCATAAGGATCGGTCCTAACCTGTCCCGAAAGACACCGTTTGGAACATGTACCCTTTGGCCATTCGTGCCTCTTGGACACTCATGACTCTTGACAACTCGTGCCCTTTGGGTCATTCCCAACCGTTCATACTAACCGCCCAGTCTTGGTGCGATCGGATCATCCCACTAACCGACCCATGTCTAGGCTAGCGGTTTGATTATGTCCGGCCAAAGTCTAGGGACGTGTCCCTTGGACTCAACCAACACAACTTTTCGTGTTTAACCAGAGAGAAGAAAAGAGAAACGAATTGAAACAGATAAGGAGAGACGGATGGGACTTAGGAACCGAGCAGAGCCGCGGTGCGGTCGCATGGACTGTCCGTTCGGTCTGATGGAGCCACGGCCCACCACATACCTTGTGAACCACGTCTGGGTTCTCCATGCTCTTCTCCTTGTCTTGATCTCCCAATCTTGACCGGAGTTAGTTCTCAAACGATCAGAGTTGCCAGAGTTTCTCTTGGCCGGAACTCTCTCTTTCTCTTTTTTTCTCTCTTTTTTCTCTGAGTATTTTACTCTGGAATTGGATAATGAAATCGACCAGAGAGCCCCCATATTTATAGAAAACGAGGGGGTAAGTCTTGCCCCACGAACAGGCATGACTTGCTAGCGAATGGGCACCATCGGCCAAGGGTTGTCCCCTTTCGGCCACTTGCATCCCTTCGCCCTTTCTGATTGGTTTGGGGTCGTCACAAGCCCAACCCACGCCCCAAGCCTCCGACTTAGCACGGCCTTGTCCAAAGACCAAACAGCCCATGGCCTCATGGCCGGACCTCACACGCCGCACTGACCCGGACCCGACCATCGCCTAAAGCCCGGACAGTCCGTCTAGCTGAGATGAGCTGACTCTCAGCTGCCTCAGCTGAGTGAGCTAGTAGTCCAGCTAGTGGAGCTGACTTAGTAGGGACTGAGCTGGAGTGAACTGAACCTAGCTTCATTGAGCTGCCGAGCTACTCGTTCACTTCGTCCAGTTACCGTCTTACTGTCCTAGCTGTCTCTTAGCTTGTATTAAGTCTAAGTTTCCTTATGTCCTTAACCTTCTTTCTCGACCATGGAAAGCTTGCCTTGATGTCCTAAGACTGGCTTGCACGTTTTCTCGAACCATGGCCGTCCCAACAATCTTATTCAGGATTGGGGGCGTGACAATGAGTACTCTGATATTTGACTAGTCCGGTCTAACACAACGTTAGGTCATAGTACGGGGTTGAAAAGCCTTAGGCCTCGATCAACGTAAAACGCTAACTTTAGGTACGGGTTGCAAAGCCTTGTGCCTTGACGCAGCGGGACAGTTAGTTGATGAACTGTTCTAGGTCGTGGAGTAAATTTTGTTACTCTGACCGGATCGTCCCTAGCCCATCACGTAGCGCTTCTGGATCATGGTGTTGGTTGGACGGTCAGTCATGTTCTTGCTTGATTGTTGGCTGGCCGGTTGGCTCAATCATCTCCAACCCTGGGTGTTGGACAGTCGATCGGTCATGTTCTTGTTTTGATTGTTGGGCCGGTTGATCGACCATATGTCTAGGACGGTTCGGGTGTAACAGTGGGGTGTTGTTTTGTTGTAACAGTCGGGGGCATTCGTATTTCATAGTCAGAGGGAAATTCTTGGATTTATGAAAGACGACAACTGCGAAAGCATTTGCCAAGGATGTTTTCATTAATCAAGAACGAAAGTTGGGGGCTCGAAGACGTTCAGATACCGCCTAGTCTCAACCATAAACGATGCCGACAGGGAATCTTCGGATGTTGCTTTTAGGACTCCGCTGGCACCTTATGAGAAATCAAAAGTTTTTGGGTTCCGGGGGGTATGGTCGCAAGGATGAAACTTTAAGGAATTGACGGAAGGGCACCACCAGGAGTGGAGCCTGCGGCTTAAATTGATTCAACATGGGGAAACTTACCAGGTTCAGACATAGTAAAGATTGGACCGTGTGAGAGCTCTTTCTTGATTCTATGGGTGGTGGAGAGCTCTTTCTTGATTCTATGGTGGTGGTGCATGGCCGTTCTTAGTTGGTGGAGCAATTTCTCTGGTGTTTAACTCCCGTTAACGAACGAGACATCAGCCTGCTAACTAGCTACGTGGAGGCATAAGTCTAAGTTTCCTTATGTCCTTAACCTTCTTTCTCGGACCATGGAAAGCTTGCCTTGATGTCCTAAGACTGGCTTGCACGTTTTCGAACCATGGCCGTCCCAACAATCTTATTCAGGATGGGGGCGTGACAATGAGTACTCGATATTTGACTAGTCCGGTCTAACACAACGTTAGGTCATAGTACGGGTTGAAAAAGCCTTAGGCCCGATCAACGTAAAACGCTAACTTTAGGTACGGGTTGCAAAGCCGTTGTCTTGACGCAGCGGGCCAGTTAGTTGATGAACTGTTCTAAGGTCGTGGAGTAAATTTTGTTACTCTGAACGGATCGTCCCTAGCCCATCACGTAGCTTCTGGATCATGGTGTGTGGGTGGACGGTCAGTCATGTTCTTGCTTGATTGTTGGCTGGCCGGTTGGCTCAATCATCTCCAACCCTGGGTGTTGGACAGTCGATCGGTCATGTTTCTTGTTTGATTGTTGCCGGTTGATCGCCATTGCTATTAGGACGGTTCGGGGGTGTAACAGTTGGGGGTGTACAGTCGGGGGCATTCGATTTCATAGTCAGAGGTGAAATTCTTGGATTATGAAAGACGAACAACTGCGAAAGCATTTGCCAAGGATGTTTTCATTAATCAAGAACGAAAGTTGGGGGCTCGAAGACGTTCAGATACCGCCAGTCTCACCACATAAACGATGCGACCAGGGATCTTCGGATTTGCTTTTAGGACTCCGCTGGCACCTTATGAGAAATAATTTTTGGGTTCGGGGGGAGTATGGTCGCAAGGATGAAACTTTAAGGAATTGACGAAGGGCACAACAGGAGTGGAGCCTGCGGCTTAATTTTATTCAACGGGGAAACTTACCAGGTTCAGACATAGTAAGGATTGACCGTGTGAGAGCTCTTTCTTGATTCTATGGGTGGTGGTTCATGGCCGTTCTTAGTTGGTGGAGCAATTTCTCTGGTTAACTCCGTTAACGAACGAGACATCAGCCTGCTAACTAGCTACGTGGAGGCATCCCTTCACGGCCGGCTTCTTAGAGGGACTATGGCCGTTTAGGCCAAGGAAGTTTGAGGCATAACAGGTCTGTGATGCCTTAGATGTTCTGGGCCCGCACGTGCGCTACACCGATGTATTCAACGAGTTCACACCTTCGCCAACAGGCCCGGGTAATCTTTCAAATTTCATCATGATGGGGATAGATCATTGCAATTTTTGGTCTTCAACGAGGAGTTCCTAGTAAGCGCTAGTCATCAGCTCGTGTTGACTATGTCCCTGCCCGTTGTACACACCGCCCATCGCTCCTACCGATTGAATGATCCGGTGAAGTGTTCGGATCACGGCGACGTGGGTGGTTCGCCGCCTGCGACGTCGCGAGAAGTCCACTAAACCTTATCATTTAGAGGAAGGAGATGTCGTAACAAGGTTTCCGTAGGTGAACCTGCAGAAGGATCATTGTCGTACCCTGGAAACAGAACGACCTGAGAACGATGAAACATCACTCTGGTAGCCCGATTTCTTATTGTGCTACCGATTCCGTGGTTATGCGTTCATCCATGCCCAAAACTTCAGTTTTGGTTGGATCGTACGCATAATTTCCGGATATCACCAAACCCCAGCACGAAAAGTGTCAAGGAAAATGCAACTAAACAGCCTGCTTTCGCCAACCCGGAGACAGTGTTTGTTCGGAAGCAGTGCTACAATGTAAAGTCTAAAACGACTCTCGGCAATGGATATCTCGGCTCTCGCATCGATGAAGAACGTAGCAAAATGCGATACTTGGTGTGAATTGTAGAATCCCGTGAACCATTGAGTCTTTGAACGCAAGTTGCGCCCCAAGCCTTCTGGCCGAGGGCACGTCTGCCTGAGTATCAAAAATCATCGTCCCCCCATCCTCTTGAGGATATGGGACGGAAGCTGATCTCCCGTGTGTTACCGCATTCGGTTGGCCAAAATCTGAGCTAACGACGCCAGGAGCGTCTTGACATGCGCTGGTGAATTCAATTCTCATCATATAGTCAGACGTTCCGGTCCAAAAGGTATTGATGACCCGAAGTCCTCAACGCGACCCCAGGTAAGGCGGGATCACCCGCTGAGTTTAAGCATATCAATAAGCGGAGGAAAAGAAACAAACAAGGATTCCCTTAGTAACGGCGAGCGACCCGGAAAAGCAAGCTTAAAAATCGGACGTCTGGTGTTCGAATTGTAGTCTGGAGAAGTGTGGGAACCGAAATTTGCACTGTCGATTTCCGTTTAAATAAGGAAACTATGAAAACCCTAATTTCCCAGAGGTCCCGGATCTCTGCGAGAGCCAACGACAAGTGACCGAATATATGCGGAAATCATGAAAAGATAACAAACGAGTTTTGAGAAAACAATAGATCTTATTTCGAGTCCGCGTAAGAGCGTTGCGATCATTACAAGAGATCATGAAAGCTTTGGCCGCAAAGGCTGTCAGCGAGTTACTTAGTTCTAGCGGCCTAAAAGCTCAAACCTAGTTGAGTCGCAGCTCGATAACAAAAGTGAAAAAAGATACGTAAAAGGTTTTTGATTGGTTTCGGACTGAACCTTGTTAAAGGCTGCCTACGTACCCCTTTCGAGGATCAAGCCGAACGTAGTTCAATTGATAGAGCTGGACAAGAGATCGAACTGCCTGGGCGAGTTCGTCTAGTAATTGAGTGCCAGTCATAGAAACCGAACTTGTCGAGAATAAAGCCTAAAGTTTCTAAGTGCAGAGAATTCCGAATCTAAAAAGCTCTGCCTCATGCTCCTTATATACTAGCTCCAAGGTCGGTTTACGCTTTTACTCTTCTGCCCTTAAGCCGTCATAGCATAAAAATGGAGATATTCCATTTTTCCGATTTCACAATTATCTTCAAAACTTCGTATTTTTATCCGTGGAAACTTGACATTTATCCTTCCTGGTCCCTTTGGGCCGTCTTCCAACTCGAAGCGTTTACTACGATTTCTTCGACAAAGAAAGAACTTTTCCTTGGTTTCTAATCCGTGAGTTTGATCGATGATTTAGAATAGCGGAAAAATCGACTGAGCTCGCTACGGTCTTCGGGAGAATGCATTTGAAGGTTTGACGCGGAATGCATGGGACTGGTGTCGTACCGATGTTTGGAAGAGCTTGGTCGCTACGCAGCGACCGAATTTTGGCTCGAGCCCGGTCGCTACGTATCGACCGAGCGATGGCTCGGGCTCAGACGCTACGTAGCAACCGAGCGAGATGGACGCTCGGTCGCTACGTAGCGACCGAGCTTGGCTCGGGCTCGGTCGCTATGCTGTAGCAACCGAGCGAGATGGGAACCTCGGTCGCTACGTTTAGCGACCGAGCTTGGCTTGGCTCGGTCGCTACGTAGCAACCGAGCGAGACGGACTCTCGGTTGCTACGTAGCGACCGAGCGAGACGGACGGCTCGGTCGCTACGTAGCGACCGAGCTGCTCGAGCTCGGTCGCTACGTAGCGACCGAGCTGTGTGCATGCTTGGTCGCCGTGTATCGATCGAGCTTGGCTTGTCCGCGGTCTGATTTCCATACTCGAGCTTGTCCGCGGCCGATTTGGATACATGTTTGTTGCCTTCGGACAATCGGTATTTAGTGGTTCGATTGAGATTTGGACGAGATTTTACTGCAAGGCTCTTCGTAAAGATATCTTTACGAAGATTACTTTTCGTAAAAACGTTTATGCTGATTTTTACGGACTTTCAGACATTGATTCCGTCGTGACCGATTTTGACCCAACAGTTAGCCCCCAGCTCTTTAGAACCATGAGCTTCTAGCGTATTCTTTCGTATGCCACGTTTCGTGCTTGAAATGTTCGCGGGCTTTGAAGATATTTCGCAATGTTGAGAGGGTTTAGTATTAGCCCGGTGTTTGGGAGAAACATTCTGGTTTGACTATGAATGTTTGCAGCCAAAAATTGTTGTTCCTGTTCGGATGCTAATAGTTTTATTTGCGATCGAGGAATTATGACTGAGGTGTCGTGTAAATTTTTCCATGGGAACAAGCGTTTTCCTTCATGGTTCTTTGTGAAGAGTTGGCCTTCCAAGATGTATTTCGTGCATTTTTTAGGATGTTTCGTATAGCTCTAGAAGCTTTGTTACGAATTTTTCCTTACATGCCGCGTATTATGGTTAAAACGTTGCGGGCTTAAAGTGAATTGTGGAGCGTATTGAACTTGGTCAATTTTTGAAAAGTTTAGATTTTCTGTTAACCGTTTGGTTGTTAGGACTTAGTTTCGTTACGAAGAATTTATCATATGATTTCCGACTGTGGGCTATACGATAATTCATCATATCATATAACCGATTTTACGAAGGTCGTAAATCAGTGATATGTATACATATGTCAAAGTAGCATTGTTTCTGCGGGTTTTACGGGAAATGTTCCCGCCGTGATTTTGATCTTAGGTGAAAGTTGCTTGGAGTTACTCATGGAGTGTTACCGAAGTTTATTTCAATACGATCTAGTCGCAGAACGTTTTTCATAGGTTTTTCGATAGGATTCTCATGACACATTCATTTCTTGAACGAATTGGTCAACAAGAGTTGGATCTAGCTAACCATCGGGAGGAAAGTGCTCCTTTTAGTGTGCACGATCCTACATCTATTCTCGAGTTTTCTTCGTCGCAAATGTTTTCGATGCTTTTCCGTGACTTATTTGGTACAACGGAAACTGAAAGAAATGCTTTGGTGATTGAAGATTTCTCGTAAAATTTTTTAAAATGAAACTGACTTTTTGAAGCCGGAAAAGGCTTCAATACTTTGGCTAATCGTCGAGTTTCAGTTTGATATTGGTACAAGTTTTCTGTACGCATGATTGCGACAAGAAATGATGTATAGTTTTTGAGATTATGTTCGTGATCGTCTGGATATGTTGCTAGCGTTTAGACGAATATTAAGATTGTCGTTTGCCTATTCTTGACGATTTGCAGAAGTTTTTGAAGCTTGGGAGTATACGAGTATAGTAGGTACCTACTCCCCCTTTTTTTTTTTAGGAAAGAAAACGGTTGAACCGATACTTTGAAGGGTTGTGTACTTTTCCTCTTCTGATGTTTGGTATGATCGATAATTCAGGACGATTTATAGACGACGCTTGGACTGTGATTTGGTTGTTTCCACGTTGACGACTTGGGATATGTCGGTTCCGAGAAAATTGCCAGAAACGAATCGGTTTTAAGATGACGTTCATGTCTCTAACTTTTTCTCTCTTTAGGAAGCGAGCTTGATATGCGATGCGATCGTTTCTCGACTTTCGGAGAGTTTAGATCGGTTTGCAAGATCTGGATGAACAGTTATGGAACAATATATCGAGACAGGATCATCGCTTTAAAACTTAGTTCGCTAGACTATCCGCCTAGGTTTTACATTCCCTAAATTTCTATGGCAGCCTCAAAGTAGTTTCCTACAAAAATTCCAAGTCTGATTTCAAAAAATTTCAAGTCGGAAATACCTTAGTTCTCTCGAAGATGCAGTTTTGTCTCTTCTCAGTTTTGCTTGCTCAAATCCCTTTCCTCTTCTCGTGTATGTTCGCCATTTCTGATATTCGTGTTTATCCTTTGAAACTTGACATTTATCTTTCGAACTTGACTGTTATCTTCTCCTTAGATAAGATGTCAATTTTTTTGTAAAAAGGTTCAACATAATCGTATAGTTAAGGCGGCTAAGATGTTAAGTTAACCGTTGCCGTTTTATACGATTAATCTGAATTCATGCGAGAAAACAAGTCTTTGCGGTTTTTTTATCGTAAAGTTTCAATGGTAACTCCGATACAAACAAGAGACGTTTCGATCGAGATTTGAAGGAGAATACAAAGCTGAAGGTAAGGGCGAGTAGGAGCAAGCGGAGGAGTTTAGACGAATCTTATTTGTTTTTGTCGTAAAATCTCGACGGAAACTCCGATTGAGACGAAACGAAAAGTGTTTCGATCGGGGTTCAAAAGAGAACACAGAGGAGGAGCTTTTTGAAGCCTGAAATATCGCAATGTAGCGAGCTGGGGGTCTGACAGGTCGCTACGTAGTGAGTGGAAGCAAGCCAGGAAGAGTCCTATTTGTTTTTGTCGTAAAATCTCGACGGAAACTCCGATTGAGACGAAACGAAAAGTGTTTCGATCGGGGTTCAAAAGAGAACACAGAGGAGGAGCTTTTTGAAGCCTGAAATATCGCAATGTAGCGAGCTGGGGGTCTGACAGGTCGCTACGTAGTGAGTGGAAGCAAGCCAGGAAGAGTCCTACTTGTTTTCGTCGTAAAATCTCAACGGAAACTCCGATTGAGACGAAACGAAAAGCGTTTCGATGAGGATTCAAAAGAAAACCCAAAGGAGGACCTTTCTGAGGCCTTACAGGTCGCTACGTAGCGACTGACGGCCTGACAGGTCGCTACGTAGCGAGTGGAAGCAGGCCAAGAAGAGTCTTACTTGTTTTCGTCGTAAAATCTCAACGGAAACTCTGATTGAGACGAAACGAAAAGCGTTTCGATGAGGATTCAAAAGAGAACCCAAAGAAGGACCTTTCTGAGGCCTTACAGGTCGCTACGTAGCGACTGACGGCCTGACAGGTCGCTACGTAGCGAGTGGAAGCAGGCCAAGAAGAGTCCTACTTGATTTCGTCGTAAAATCTCAACGGAAACTCCGATTGAGACGAAACGAAAAGCGTTTCGTTGAGGATTCAAAAGAGAATCCAAAGGAGGACCTTTCTGAGGCCTTACAGGTCGCTATGTAGCGACTGACGGCCTGACAGGTTGTTACGTAGCGAGTGGAAGCAAGCCAGGAAGAGTCCTACTTGTTTCCGTCGTAAAATCTCAACGGAAACTCCGATTGAGACGAAACGAAAAGCGTGGCGATGAGGATTCACAAGAAAACCCAAAGAAGGACCTTTCTGAGGGCTTACAGGTCGCTACGTAGCGACTGACGGCCTGACAGGTCGCTACGTAGTGAGTTGAAGCAAGCCAAGAAGAGTCCTACTTGTTTTCGTCGTAAAATCTCAACGGAAACTCCGATTGAGACGAAACGAAAAGCGTGGCGATGAGGATTCACAAGAGAACCCAAAGGAGGACCTTTCTGAGGCCTTACCGGTCGCTACATAGCGAGTGGAGAGTTGGCTTGAACTCGGTTAGTGTGCGTGCTCGGTCGCTACGTAGCGACCGAGCAACCTGTGCGTGCTCAGTCGGTACGTAGCGACCGAGCTAGGTAATCGTTTTGTTGTGTTTTCTTTTTCCGCGATTAACGTTTCAGCGGTTTTTGGGAGAACAAGTATTATCCTTCCGAAATGTCAACGGAAAATGTGTTTTGGTAAAACCCTTACGCATCGAGATTTCTTTTGTTCGGTAATGATCCAAACTTACGGGGTTTGATAAGATTTATCGTTTCCCTTTACGTTTAGAAAGAGAAATCACGAGCTTGTTTTAGTGCTCTTCCTGTGGCGGAAGGTCGCAGTAAGGCTTTCAATTTTGTTGAGCATAGGAGCAGTCAGTGCTGCGAGTTTGTCTTTCATATATCCAGACATAGTTTCGATCAAGCGTTTTGTGGCCATGAGTAAGAGTAATCCGTAACCACCCCCTCCTTCTAGCGCCAAACTGTGGGAACCGAAATTTGCACTGTCGATTTCCGTTTAAATAAGGAAACTAGGAAAACCATAATTTCCCAGAGGTCCCGGATCTCTGCGAGAGCCAACGACAAGTGACCGAATATATGCGGAAATCATGAAAAGATAACAAACGAGTTTAGAGAAAACAGTAGATCTTATTTCGAGTCCGCGTAAGAGCGTTGCGATCATTACAAGAGATCATGAAAGCTTTGGCCGCAAAGGCTGTCAGCGAGTTACTTAGTTCTAGCGTCCTAAAAGCTCAAACCTAGTGGACTCGCAGCTCGATAATAAAAGACGAAAAAGATACGTAAAAGGTTTTTGATTGGTTTCGGACTGAACCTTGTTAAAGGCTTCCTACGTATCCCTTTCGAGGATCAAGCCGAACGTAGTTCAATTGATAGAGCTGGACAAGAGATCGAACTGCCTGGGCGAGTTCGTCTAGTAATTGAGTGCCAGTCATAGAAACCGAACTTGTCGAGAATAAAGCCTAAAGTTTCTAAGTGCAGAGAATTCCGAATCTAAAAAGCTCTGCCTCATGCTCCTCGCCTAGAACTCCTTATATACTAGCTCCAAGGTCGGTTTACGCTTTTACTCTTCTGCCCTTAAGCCGTCATAGCATAAAAATGGAGATATTCCATTTTTCCCGATTTTCACAATTATCTTCAAAACTTCCGTATTTATCCGTGGAAACTTGACATTTATCCTTCCTTGTGGACCAAGCGTAAACCGTGCTGTGGTTTACGGGCTTTTGGTTAAGAAATCGAAGGATGGGCCTCGAGTCGTGTTTTAGGTCCCTTTGGGCCGTCTTCCAACTCGAAGCGTTTACTACGATTTCTTTCGACAAAGAAAGAACTTTCCGCAGTTTCTAATCCGCGAAGTTTGATTGATGATTTAGAATAGCGGAAAACATAGACTGAGCTCGCTACGGTCTTCGGGAGATAGCATTTGAAGGTTTGACGAGAATGCATGGACTGGTGTCGTACCGATGTTCGGAAGAGCTTGGTCGCTACGCAGCGACCGAATTTTGGCTCGAGCCCGGTCGCTACGTAGCGACCGAGCTTGGCTCGGGCTCGGACGCTACGTAGCGACCGAGCGAGATGGATGCTCGGTCGCTACATAGCGACCGAGCTTGGCTCGGGCTAGGTCGCTACGTAGCGACCGAGCGAGACGGAGGCTCGGTCGCTACGTAGCGACCGAGCTTGGCTCGGGCTCGGTCGCTACGTAGCAACCAAGCGAGATGGACGCTCAGTCGCTACGTAGCGACCGAGCTTGTCTCGGGCTCGGTTGCTACATAGCGACCGAGCTTGGCTTGGGCTCGGTCGCTACGTAGCGACTGAGCGAGATGGACGCTCGGTCGCTACGTAGCGACCGAGCTGTGTGCATGCTTGGTCGCCGTGTATCGATCGAGCTTGACTTGTCCGCGGTCTGATTTCCATACTCGAGCTTGTCCGCGGCCGATTTGGATACATGTCTGTTGCCTTCAGACAATCGGTATTTAGTGGTTCGATTGAGATTTGGACGATATTTTATTGCAAGGCTCTTCGTAAAGATATCTTTACGAAGATTACTTTTCGTAAAAACGTTTATGCTGATTTTTACGGACTTTCAGACATTGATTCTGTCGTGACCGATTTTGACCCCAACAAGAAGCGTCCTCAGCGACGGACCAGGCCCAAGTTCCCTGGAAAGGGGCACCAGAGAGAGTGAGAGCCTTGTCGTGCCCGGACCCTGTCGCACCACGAGGCGCTGTCTACGAGTCAGGTTGTTTGGGAATGCAGCCCCAATCAGGCGGTAAAGCCAATGATTAGAGGCATCGGGATGCAATGTCCTCGACCTATTCTCAAAATTTAAATAGGTAGGACGGGGTGGCTGCTTTGTTGAGCCATCCCACGGAATCGAGAGCTCCAAGTGGGCCAATTTTGGAAAGCAGAACTGCCGATTCGGGATGAACTGGAAGCCGGGTTACGTGTAACACCCGAATCCGGCCTCTCGACGAAACTGGACCAGTTTGCTATATAATCAATCTTTTGCTTGTTTGATTCATTTTAAGTCTTTCATTTACTAAGTCATGTTCGAATCTGAGGTTCTAAAACAATTGAACAGATAGCACAGCGGAATATAAATGTGTATAAATGTATTACTTAGAAACATGAGATCCGATACACAACTTCTTAATCGTTTCAGAGACAATCACTAGTTCATCCCTAGCATCATCTAACCACACGTTACACAGCCTCTCATTGACCGAGCCTTCACGGCTCCTTGGCTTGAACTCTTTTTCGTACTCCCGTACGGTCCTGCGGTCTTGGACCAAATCTAGAAACTTAACTTCCAGGCGATCCCAAGCCTCAGCAGGAAAGTATTTGCGGTTGAATTCAACTTAAAAATCCGCAAAACTTGTGAGACTTCCATTGGTGCACTTGTCCACTGCAAGCCATCGATTATGCGCATCCCCTTCCAGGAAGTGAACCGCAATGTCTCAGACAGCAAGTTGATTGTAAGTTTCGGACCAGCCTACTCCTCCACTCATCTGCCACAACAGGGTCGGTGCTACCTGAGAAATGCTTCGTACCCAATCTGGATAGATGTTGAGGCAAACTCAGATAGTCAACCTTCTTTACAGACCTTTCCAGTGCATCGATCTCGATCACCTGAACCGTGTCCACAGCTGGACCCGTAGCAATAGGTGTAGCCGTAGCTACAGGTGTAGCTTGACCAACTGATGAATTCACTAGTGGAGTGAACAGCGGAGTCATAGCCGCCACCTGGTTACCCATTACTTTCATGGCCTCTAACAAGTCCTCTCGGGAAAGTGCTGCGGGCACGTTGGCCGTTCCCTTGGCCCTTTGCTCATGCTGGTCACCATCACGGTTAGCGTTCGAGGATTCTACTTCCTCATCACTTTCCTGATGTTGCTGACCTTCTGGTTGTGTTCCCGTAAGATTAGCCTGGTCAGTCGGTAACACATCCCCGGTGTTAGTCGCAGACGGCTCGGTTGGTAACCTGGACAAATTAGCTCCGTCCGCGGCCGCTTGACTTGACTGACCGGCTGTTTTCTTATTCCTTCGGGTCTTTCCCGGTTTGCTTTTCCCAGCCTAAGGATTCAGACATTGTTAGTACAACATATACATAACATAACCGAGACAATTAATCCCTAGACCTAACTATCAAACCTCAGTGTCAGACTGAATCAGCTGGCTGCGTGTGTGTGGACTACATAACCGAAATATCCTTGAATCAACCTGGATCTGATACCAACTTGTAACACCCGAATTCGGCCTCTCGACGAAACTGGACCCGTTTGCTATATAATCAATCCTTTGCTTGTTTGATTCATTTTAAGTTTTTCATTTACTAAGTCATGTTCGGATATGAGGTTCTAAAACAATTGAACAGATAGCACAGCGGAATATAAATGTGTATAAAATGTACTACTTAGAAACATTAGATCCAATACACAACTTCTTAATCATTTCATAGACAATCACTAGTTCATCCCTAGCATCATCTAACCACACGTTACACAGCCTTTCACTGACCGAGCCTTCACGGCTCCTTGGCTTGACGAGAACCATCCATAGTTCCTGAAACCACAACCAGATAAGCATTAATCATAACCGATAATAGAACTGGTCGATTCTACAATGCTTGGCTTGGTTCCTAAAACATAGATAAACCTCGGACAATGTACTTATAAAAAGATATGAACCTGCCTACCGAATCTTAAGTCATTCAACCAACCACCCCTTGACTTAGAATTATATAGACAGTCAAGAATAGATAAACAGAACACACGAACAGTCCGGATTGTCCCGAAGACCAATCCGTCCATCCAGATAGAATCTAGGTGCGACCGGCCTAGATGAAGTCCGGCTCAATGGCCCAACGGACTTCTTTACCTGATCCAGCCTTGGGCCTGGATCCAACGGCCGAGAAAGCCTCACGCCCAAACAGGTTTTTGATTGGTTTCAGACTGAACCTTGTTAAAGGCTTCCTACGTATCCCTTTCGAGGATCAAGCCGAACGTAGTTCAATTGATAGAGCTGGACAAGAGATCGAACTGCCTGGGCGAGTTCGTCTAGTAATTGAGTGCCAGTCATAGAAACCGAACTTGTCGAGAATAAAGCCTAAAGTTTCTAAGTGCAGAGAATTCCGAATCTAAAAAGCTCTGCCTCATGCTCCTCGCCTAGAACTCCTTATATACTAGCTCCAAGGTCGGTTTACGCTTTTACTCTTCTGCCCTTAAGCCGTCATAGCATAAAAATGGAGATATTCCATTTTTCCCGATTTTCACAATTATCTTCAAAACTTCCGTATTTATCCGTGGAAACTTGACATTTATCCTTCCTTGTGGACCAAGCGTAAACCGTGCTGTGGTTTACGGGCTTTTGGTTAAGAAATCGAAGGATGGGCCTCGAGTCGTGTTTTAGGTCCCTTTGGGCCGTCTTCCAACTCGAAGCGTTTACTACGATTTCTTTCGACAAAGAAAGAACTTTCCGCAGTTTCTAATCCGCGAAGTTTGATTGATGATTTAGAATAGCGGAAAACATAGACTGAGCTCGCTACGGTCTTCGGGAGATAGCATTTGACGGTTTGACGAGAATGCATGGACTGGTGTCGTACCGATGTTCGGAAGAGCTTGGTCGCTACGCAGCGACCGAATTTTGGCTCGAGCCCGGTCGCTACGTAGCGACCGAGCTTGGCTCGGGCTCGGACGCTACGTAGCGACCGAGCGAGATGGACGCTCGGTCGCTACATAGCGACCGAGCTTGGCTTGGGCTAGGTCGCTACGTAGCGACCAAGCGAGACGGAGGCTCGGTCGCTACGTAGCGACCGAGCTTGGCTCGGGCTCGGTCGCTACGTAGCAACCAAGCGAGATGGACGCTCAGTCGCTACGTAGCGACCGAGCTTGGCTCGGGCTCGGTTGCTACGTAGCGACCGAGCTTGGCTCGGGCTCGGTCGCTACGTAGCGACTGAGCGAGATGGACGCTCGGTCGCTACGTAGCGACCGAGCTGTGTGCATGCTTGGTCGCCGTGTATCGATCGGGCTTGACTTGTCCGCGGTCTGATTTCCATACTCGAGCTTGTCCGCGGCCGATTTGGATACATGTCTGTTGCCTTCAGACAATCGGTATTTAGTGGTTCGATTGAGATTTGGACGATATTTTACTGCAAGGCTCTTCGTAAAGATATCTTTACGAAGATTACTTTTCGTAAAAATGTTTATGCTGATTTTTACGGACTTTCAGACATTGATTCTGTCGTGACCGATTTTGACCCCAACAAGAAGCGTCCTCAGCGACGGACCAGGCCCAAGTTCCCTGGAAAGGGGCACCAGAGAGAGTGAGAGCCTTGTCGTGCCCGGACCCTGTCGCACCACGAGGCGCTGTCTACGAGTCAGGTTGTTTGGGAATGCAGCCCCAATCAGGCGGTAAAGCCAATGATTAGAGGCATCGGGATGCAATGTCCTCGACCTATTCTCAAAATTTAAATAGGTAGGACGGGGTGGCTGCTTTGTTGAGCCATCCCACGGAATCGAGAGCTCCAAGTGGGCCAATTTTGGAAAGCAGAACTGCCGATTCGGGATGAACTGGAAGCCGGGTTACGTGTAACACCCGAATCCGGCCTCTCGACGAAACTGGACCAGTTTGCTATATAATCAATCTTTTGCTTGTTTGATTCATTTTAAGTCTTTCATTTACTAAGTCATGTTCGAATCTGAGGTTCTAAAACAATTGAACAGATAGCACAGCGGAATATAAATGTGTATAAAATGTATTACTTAGAAACATGAGATCCGATACACAACTTCTTAATCGTTTCAGAGACAATCACTAGTTCATCCCTAGCATCATCTAACCACACGTTACACAGCCTCTCATTGACCGAGCCTTCACGGCTCCTTGGCTTGAACTCTTTTTCGTACTCCCGTACGGTCCTGCGGTCTTGGACCAAATCTAGAAACTTAACTTCCAGGCGATCCCAAGCCTCAGCAGGAAAGTATTTGCGGTTGAATTCAACTTAAAAATCCGCAAAACTTGTGAGACTTCCATTGGTGCACTTGTCCACTGCAAGCCATCGATTATGCGCATCCCCTTCCAGGAAGTGAACCGCAATGTCTCAGACAGCAAGTTGATTGTAAGTTTCGGACCAGCCTACTCCTCCACTCATCTGCCACAACAGGGTCGGTGCTACCTGAGAAATGCTTCGTACCCAATCTGGATAGATGTTGAGGCAAACTCAGATAGTCAACCTTCTTTACAGACCTTTCCGGTGCATCGATCTCGATCACCTGAACCGTGTCCACAGCTGGACCCGTAGCAATAGGTGTAGCCGTAGCTACAGGTGTAGCTTGACCAACTGATGAATTCACTAGTGGAGTGAACAGCGGAGTCATAGCCGCCACCTGGTTACCCATTACTTTCATGGCCTCTAACAAGTCCTCTCGGGAAAGTGCTGCGGGCAAGTTGGCCGTTCCCTTGGCCCTTTGCTCATGCTGGTCACCATCACGGTTAGCGTTCGAGGATTCTACTTCCTCATCACTTTCCTGATGTTGCTGACCTTCTGGTTGTGTTCCCGTAAGATTGGCCTGGTCAGTCGGTAACACATCCCCGGTGTTAGTCGCAGACGGCTCGGTTGGTAACCTGGACAAATTAGCTCCGTCCGCGGCCGCTTGACTTGACTGACCGGCTGTTTTCTTATTCCTTCGGGTCTTTCCCGGTTTGCTTTTCCCAGCCTAAGGATTCAGACATTGTTAGTACAACATATACATAACATAACCGAGACAATTAATCCCTAGACCTAACTATCAAACCTCAGTGTCAGACTGAATCAGCTGGCTGCGTGTGTGTGGACTACATAACCGAAATATCCTTGAATCAACCTGGATCTGATACCAACTTGTAACACCCGAATTCGGCCTCTCGACGAAACTGGACCCGTTTGCTATATAATCAATCCTTTGCTTGTTTGATTCATTTTAAGTTTTTCATTTACTAAGTCATGTTCGGATATGAGGTTCTAAGACAATTGAACAGATAGCACAGCGGAATATAAATGTGTATAAAATGTACTACTTAGAAACATTAGATCCAATACACAACTTCTTAATCATTTCATAGACAATCACTAGTTCATCCCTAGCATCATCTAACCACACGTTACACAGCCTTTCACTGACCGAGCCTTCACGGCTCCTTGGCTTGACGAGAACCATCCATAGTTCCTGAAACCACAACCAGATAAGCATTAATCATAACCGATAATAGAACTGGTCGATTCTACAATGCTTGGCTTGGTTCCTAAAACATAGATAAACCTCGGACAATGTACTTATAAAAAGATATGAACCTGCCTACCGAATCTTAAGTCATTCAACCAACCACCCCTTGACTTAGAATTATATAGACAGTCAAGAATAGATAAACAGAACACACGAACAGTCCGGATTGTCCCGAAGACCAATCCGTCCATCCAGATAGAATCTAGGTGCGACCGGCCTAGATGAAGTCCGGCTCAATGGCCCAACGGACTTCTTTACCTGATCCAGCCTTGGGCCTGGATCCAACGGCCGAGAAAGCCTCACGCCCAAACAGGTTAGGCCAAACGACGGACAAGACATGGTCTGATCCCTAAGGAACGGACACGACCTGTCTCAACAGGCACCGTTGGGAACATGCACCCCTTCGGTCCTTGGTACCTCTTGGTCCTCGTACCTCTTGGCGTCCGTAACCCTTGGTTACTTACACCCTTTGGCAACACAAAACCTTTGGAACTCGTGACCTTTGGTAACTCACAACCCTTGGTAACTCGTTACCTTGGCCACTCGTGCCTCTTGGGACATGACCAACCGTCTAGTCTATGGTGCGATTCGAACCGACCGTCTAACTGACCAGCGTCTAGGTTGGCGGTTTGGTTATGACCGGCCCAGTCTAGGGACGTGTCCCTTGGACTGAACCAACACAACCCTTCATGTATAATCAGAAAGAAGAGAAAGGGCCGGATAGAAGCAGTTAGGTCTAACAGACCGACCAGAGCCGCGGTGCAATCTCAAGGACCGTCAGTTCGGTCTGATGGGGCCATAGCCCACCACGTACCTTCTGAACCGTGTCAGGGTTCTCCATGCTCTTCTCCTGCTCTCGGTCTCCCATACTTGATCGGAGGTTGCTTCACAAACGATCAGATAGCCGGAAACCTAACAACCACACAAACGGCCTTGCTTTGGCCGGAAACTCTCTCTCTCTTTCTTTCTCTCTCTCTATGATTTCTCTGAGTATTTTTATTATGGATTGGATGAATGAAATCGACAGAGAGGACCCCATATTTATAGAAAACGAGGGGGTAAGTGTTGCCAAGGGTTACACCCTCTCGGCCGCATGCGTCCCTTCGCCAATACGGCATGGGTTTGGGTCGAACAGAGGCCCAAGGCCTTACCCAATCCCTCTGGAGTTAGCCCACGGCCTTGTCCCAAGCCCCAATGGTCCATGGCCTCATGGCCGGACCCCCATGGCCCACCACCGGCCCAGACCCGGACCATCGGACTGAAACCCGAACAGTCCATCCAGCTGAGATGAGCTGACTCCCAGCTGCCTCAGCTGAGTGAGCGAGTAGTTCAGCTAGTGGAGCTGACTTAGTAGTGGCCGAGCTGGAGTGAGCTTAACCTAACTCCGTTGAGCTGGTCGAGCTACTTGTTCCATCCGTCCAGCTACCGTCTTACTCGTCCTAGCTGACTCTCGACTTGTATAAGGTTAAGTCTAAGTTTCCTTACGTCCTTAACCTTCTTATCTGGCCATGGAACGCTTGTCTTGATGTCCTAAGCCTGACTAGTACGTTTCCTCGAACCATGGCCGTCCCAATGATCCTATTCAGAATCCGGGATGTTACAAGTCTCCCCCACTAGCAATGAATTCGTCCTCGAATCCGAGTCATGTGTTTCACCCAACACAAACTGGTCAAACCATTTTGGAAACTTGGCCTCCGTCTCCCAAGTGGTCTCTTCTCGACCATTACAATCCAAAATGACCTTGACATCTGGATTGTTTTCTTTCTCATTGCTTTTTCCATCCTATCTACGATCCGAACCGGCCTTGTTTCCAAAGTTAGGTTCATACCTAGATCAGATGGTATTTCTGGTATTAAGACGTCCTGATCCGTCAAGCACTTCCGGAGTTGGGAGACATGGAATACGTCATGGAAGGCTTCCATCTCGGATGGTAAGTCCAACTTATATGCCACACTACCCACTCGTTCTATGACTCTGAACGGACCTTGGTATCTTGGATCTAATTTCCTTCTACAAGAAATCCGCACTCTACCTTTAATGGTAATCATTTTGAGATAGACCATATCACCCACTGCAAACTCCAGTTCTATTCGCCGCCTATAAACCCTGTGGTCTGTCCGTTATGTTCAAAGCATTTAAACGAACGAAGCGTTCTACCTCATCCGGGTCGTCCGTTCCGCTTCCGACCACGACGTCTTCTCGCTTCCGGCTCAAGGCGTCGGCCACAAGGTTAGCCTTGCCTGGATAGTAAGTGATGTCTAGGTTGTAGTCGGCCACGAACTCCATCCACCTCCTCTGCCTTAAGTTTAACTCAGGCTGGGTGAATATATACTTCAGACTTTTATGGTCCGTAAGTATCTGGACTTTGGCCCCATATAAATATGATCGCCAAAACTTTAAGGCGAATACTACCGCAGCCATTTCAAGATCATGGGTGGGGTAGTTTCCCTCATGTTTCTTCAGCTGCCTTGACGCGTAGGCAATGACCTTCCCATGTTGAGTCAACACGCAACCGAGTCCAGTGATGGACGCATCCGTGTAGACTTCATAAGGTTGGTGTGCCTTCGAAAGAACCAGGACGGGCGCGCTAGTCAGCATATCCTTAAGTGCGGAGAAACATCTCGTACACTCATCAGACCATGTGAACTTAACGTCCTTCCCAGTCAACCGTGTCATAGGTTGAGCCAAGCTTGCAAATCCCTGCACAAACTTTCTATAGTAACCTGCCAGCCCTAGGAAGCTTCTAACTTCTGTGGCACTGCGTGGTCGGGGCCAATCCTTGATTGCCCTGATCTTCTATGGATCCACTGTGACGCCCTGGTCAGAAACAATATGACCGAGGAACCCAATACTCTTTTGCCAAACACTGCACTTGCTGAGTTTAGCAAAAAGTTTGTGCTCTCGTAATCGTTCCAGCACGGCTCTCAAATGTTTCCGATGAGATTCCTCGTCCTTGGAGTAGATCAGGATATCATCAATGAAGATGATCACTGATTCATCCAAGAAGTCCTGGAACACGCTGTTCATCATTTTCATGAATGCAGCAGGTGCATTAGTCAGACCGAACGGCATCACTACGAACTCGTAATGGTCGTACCTGGTCCTGAATGCTGTCTTCCTAATGTCGTTTGGCTCTATAGGAATCTGATGATATCCCGAGGCCAAATCGATTTTAGAAAACCACTTAGCTCCTTTCAGCTGATCCAACAGCTCGTCTATCCTGGGTAACGGGTATTTGTTCTTCCCAGTTACCCTGTTCAACCCTCGATAGTCGATGCACAGACGCATGCTACCATCCTTCTTTTTCACAAAGAGGACTGGTGCACCCCAAGGGGAGCTACTTGTCCGTATGAACCCCTTGTCAAGCAATTCTTCCAATTGCTTCTTTAGCTCGGCCATCTCGGTCGGAGCCATTCGATACGGACTCTTGGACAGCGGATGTAATAACCCTCATGAGCAGATATAATTTTGGTCGAGAAAACTCTTTAAGATCAGTTTGAAGATTGATCGATCAGAATTTAAATAAAAATCGACCCGATAAATTAATGTCTCGACGGGACTGTCTTGTGGTCGAAAGACCTTCCTTGATAGTTTGGTCGAGTCTTATATATATTTTGGTCGAATTTTTATTAAGCTGAACGAGATTTTCCAAGAGCCAAAGGACAAGGAATATTTGGTCGAAATATTATTCAGAATTATCAACCAGCTTCCTTAATAATCTTGACCCGTCTAATGCCATAACCTCCTAAGCCAGCATGCTTGTTTACTTATCAAGTCACATGTCATGCACCTTCCTGCTTGCTTGCTTATGTAGTAATGGGCACATGCAAGTCACAAGCTGCTTGCTGTGCTTGCTCATTAATTCAGTCACATGATTGTCACCAGCTGCTTGCAGCTTTCTTCTTGGGAGGGAAAGGACAGCAGCTTGTTGTTTGGAAGTGCTGAAGTTGCTCTCCACATGTCCTTTCTCAGCCTTGCTTCGTGCTGAGTGAAACACTCACCTGAAGCAACTTCTTATGTTATAAAACACCACCTTCTCTCTTCTGGTCGTCCATAACCACAAGAAAATCAGAGAGAAACTTTCAGAAAAATCAGAAGAGAGAAGAGAGAAAATATGAAAGAAAACCATAATAAAAATTCAGAGAAAATTCTGAAGAGAGATCTGAGAATGGACGACATTTCCTAACCCTCTTGTGCCTTGAATCAGTGACTGTGGTGTGTGGAAAAATTAATAGATTGTATAAAAGATTCATGAGATCACTTCACAGCTTAGTAATCAAGTATTAAACCAGTAAGATTTTAAGTCAGTTTGATCAGATCAGTTTTAAGGAAGCTTCATGTCTGATTAAGGCCTAAGCCATGTTCTGTTTCTTATCTTAAACCTACTGTGGAACCTTTATGCTGCTCAGGTCAGTGTGAGTGGAGATTGAAGGAGAGGATAAGTTGTGTTCACTGATCAGTTTAGTATAGCCGGTAAGCCTTAGCTTCTTGCTCTTAGATAAGTTCTGAAAAGAACCGGTTATTGGTTGATGAATAACCTATCTGGATCAGTTTGATTAAGGCCTATGTGGATTGTTATTAGTCCAGTTCATGGTCAGCTAGCACCTAAATCATTTAGCTGAAACGATTTGTCTCTGAACCAGACTGAACTGATAGATGGATCAGATTATTGTTCTGAAACTTCTTAGCTATTGTTATAGTATGAACCAAACTTAGTCTGAACTAAACATGTTCTGAACTTCCCTTGGTAGCTGTCCTGAATCATGAACTGCATGGTTGAATCAGTTTTATACAACCAGTCGATTGGAGTGTTTTGTCTTGCTCGGATCAGAGGTAATGGAGAGTGGTTGGATCAGCCAGATATGTCCTGTTGATCTTTCCGAATCTGAAGTGTACCAGTAGTGGAATGTGATTAGCTTGAGCTCGTGTCTATTCTACCATAGCCAATCTCAAGGACTAAAAGGTGAGTCTAGATAGACGGTTGATCAATACTGAATGTAGATGATTGATAGGCTTTGTCTCTTGATCAAATATTGAATTGGTGAGGTGTTTATTTAATGTAAACACTTATTAAATATTTATGAATGATCATAGAGGTTTATTCCAAACCTTAGTACTTGTTCTCACGTACTAATGCATTTGTATAGTATTAAATATATAAGTATAAATCATGTGAAGTCTTATTGTATACTCACTCTCCCGAGAGTTCCCGCATTACCGTGAATTGTTCCTGCGATACGGAACAAGATCACGAAGACACGATGATGGGGTCGCACCCTGGAGATCGTGTAACTGCATGCAGCGTTAGATGTTCGATCTTGGAATATCTAATGGAGATGATGGTTATATTTATTTCCCTGCTAGGCTCGGTTAGCCTTGGTAGTTTTCCGGGTTTAGTATATATATATATTATAAGTATGAGTGAATGGCGGGTGTGTGGAGATGATGTTTAAGATAACATTCACATCGATGGAATGATAGAACTTATATATGTATTTTTATTAGTTATGGAATATATTTCCACTCCATACAAAAGAAGTTGATTTCTTGAGATATTATTAATATATGTTGGGGTGCGGGACTAGGCTCACTGAGTAAACTTGTTACTCATGAGTCCTTTGTGATGCAGGTAACCAGTAGACGGGAGCCCTTACTCTAGGACGAGAAGGAACATCGACCCTGTCATTTCCGGTCATCTACGATCCGGGGTATCACAGCGGAGCTGTCCCTGGTTCCAGTTCAATCAGAAAGGGATCGGACCTATCAGGGGGGGACACCCTGTAGCGCCTGAAACACATCCTGGAACTCGGACACCAACGAATCCTCGCGTGGGTCTAACAGAAAACCAGAACTGTCAGGCTCTGTAGTTGTAACTGTAGCCAAGAATGACTGACAACCCTGTTCCATCATCCGAATCGCTCGAACTACTGAAACCACTACTTTCTCTTGAGCCTGACACAAACCTTGGTACTCTACCGGGTGAAGTCCATTCTCCAATTGCACACGACCCTTATGGAAATCGAGAGTGGCTCGGTACTTTCCCAACCAATCCATACCTAAGATCACTTCTTGATTCTTTAGGTGGACACAGACCAGATTCACAGGGAAGACCTTTCCCTGGATCTGTACTGGGATATTCGACATGAGACCTAGTGAGTTCATGGCTTGCCCACCGGCCGCCCTCACTATCCCAAAATTATCACCAGCATCTAGACAGAACAGACCCTTTCAGACCAGTCCCGGACTCACAAAACTATGTTTAGCCCATGTGTCGAAAAGCACGTGGGTTTTTACCCCACCGACCATGAGGGTTTCTATCAGAGACCCCCATCAGAATCCCCTAGACCATTCTAGGTTCCAGACCAAGCATTACTACTTGAATGTAAAAAAAAAGATAAATTTAGAAATTACCAGAGATCGAATCAAAAGATCCGGAAGCTCTGTCGTCTCGTGACAGTTCATACACCCTCGGTGTTGTGGTTGGTTTGCCTTAGGACGCCTTGCCTGAGTCTCCATGGCCCTTCCCCTGACTTCCTTGCAGCTTGGGACACTCCGATTGGAAATGTCATTGGTGGCCACTATGGAAACAAGTCATCGTGCTGCTTCTACCAGACGGGTCGGTCGAGGACAGTTTTGAACCCCATGGTCCATGCTGCCACAACGAACACAAGCCCCCTTGGCCTTCCAGCACTCACCGGGATGGTTCTGTCCACATTTGGAACACGCAGGTCGGCCACCAGAGGTCCTACCTCCGTCCACCTGGTCCCATTTTCTCTTTTTATCATTAGTCTTGCCCAATGGGCCAGGCTGTGGCTTAGCCTTAAGCATAGCTTCTTCGGCCAAGTTAGACTCCAACAAAGCCACCCGTTCCACCTGTTCTCCGACGGTGTTGAAAGTGCGGATGAGCAGTGGGTCTTCAGTTCCGGCCTTAGGCCTCGGATGAACCTACAGACCTGGACTGACTCATCCTCCAGCTCTCTTCAAGAACCGTCTGAGTCGGTTGAACTCTTCTTCGTACTCCCGTACAGTACTGCGGCCTTGGACCAAATCAAGAAACTTAGCTTCCAAACGATCCCAAGCCTCAGCAGGAAAGTATTTGTGGTTGAATTCAACTTCAAAATCCGCAAAACTTGTGAGACTTCCATTGGTGCGCTTGTCCACTGCAAGCCACCAATTATGCGCGTCCTCTTCCAGGAAGTGAACCGCAATGTCTCGCCTGTAATCCTCTAGATAGCGAGTTGATTGGAAGTTTCGGACCAGCCTACTCCTCCACTCATCTGCCACAACAAGGTCGGTGCTACCTGAGAATTCCTTTGTACCCAATCTGGATAGATGTTGAAGCAAACTCAGATAGTCAACCTTCTTTACCGACCTTTCCGGTGGATCGATCTCGATCACCTCAACTGCGTCCACAGCTGGACCCGTAGCAATAGGTATAGCCGTAGCTACAGGTGTAGCTTGACCAACTGATGAATTCACTAGTGGAGTGAACAGCTGAGTCATATCCGCAACCTTGTTACCCATTACTTTCATGGCCTCTAACAAGTCCTCTCGGGACAGTGCTGCAGGCAAGTTGGCTGTTCCCTCGGCCATTTGCTCACGCTGGTCACCATCACGGTTAGCGTTCGAGGATTCTACTTCCTCGTCACTTTCCTGATGTTGCTGATCTTCTGGTTGCATTCCCGTAAGATTGGCCTGGTCAGTCGGTAACACATAACCGGTGTTAGTCACAGCCGGCTCGGTTGGTAACCCGGACAGATTAGCTCCGTCCGCGGCCGCTTGACTGGACTGACCGGCTGTTTTCTTATTCCTTCGGGTCTTTCCCGATTTGGTTTTCCCAGCCTAAGGATTCTGACATTGTTAGTACAACATATACATAACATAACCGAGACAATTAATCCCTAGACCTAACTATCAAACCTCACCGTGTGACTGAATCAGCTGGCTGCGTGTGAAGTGACTACATAACCCAGCAATCCTAGAATCAACACCCGAATCCGTCCTCTCGACAAAACTGGACCCGTTTGCTATATAATCAATCCTTTGCTTGTTTGATTCTTTTTAAGTCTTTCATTTACTAAGTCATGTTCGAATCTGAGGTTCTAAAAGAATTGAACAGATAGCACAGCGGAATGTAAATGTGTATCAAATGTATTACTTAGAAATATGAGATCCGATACACAACTTCTTAATCGTTTCATAGACAATCACTAGTTCATCTCTAGCATCAACTAACCACACGTTACACAGCCTCTCACTGACCGAGCTTTCACGGCTCCTTGGCTTGACTAGAACCATCCTTAGTTCCTGAAACCACAACCAGATAAGCATTAATCATAACCGAGAATATAACTGGTCGAATCTACAATGCTTGGCTTGGTTCCTAGAACATAGATAAACCTCAGACAATATACTTATAAAAAGATATGAACCTGCCTACCGAATCCTAAGTCATTCAACCAACCACCCCTTGACTTAGAATCAGATAGACAGTCCAGAATAGATAAACAGAACACACGAACAGTCCGGATCATCCCGAAGACCAATCCGTCCATCTGGATAGAATCTATGTGCGACCGGCCTAGATGAAGTCCGGCTCAATAGCCCAACGGACTTCCTTACCTGATCCGGCCTTGGGCCTGGATCCAACGGCCGAGTAAGCCTCACGCCCTATCCGGTTAGGCTAAACGGCCGATCAGACCTTGCGACTCTTACCCTGGCTTAGACGAACCGTGTACTTGTCCCAACGGACAAGACATGGTCTGATCCCTTATGGAACGGACACGACCTGTCTCAACAGGCACCGTTTGGAACATGCACCCCTTCGGTCCTTGGTACCTCTTGGTCCTCGTACCTCTTGATGTTCGTAACCCTTGGTTACTTACATCCTTTGGCAACTCACAACCTTTGGAACTCGTGACCTTTGGTAACTCACAACCCTTCGTAACTCGTGACCTTTGGCCACTCGTGCCTCTTGGGACATGACCAACCGTTTAGCCCAACCGCCCAGTCTATGGTGCGATTCGAACCGACAGTCTAACCGACCAGCGTCTAGGTTAGCGGTTTGGTTATGACCGGCCAAGTCTAGCGACGTGTCCCTTGGACTGAACCAACACAACGCTTCGTGTATAATCAGAAAGAAGAGAAAGGACCGGATAGAAACAAGAAGAGGAGGAGCGGTTAGGTCTAATAAACTGACCAGAGCCGCGGTGCGATCACAAGGACCGTCCGTTCGGTCTGATGCGGCCATAGCCCACCACGTACCTTCTGAACCGTGTCAGGGTTCTCCCTGTTCTTCTCCTGCTCTCGGTCTCCCATACTTGATCGGAGGTTGCTTCTCAAACGATCAGATCGCCAGAAACCTAACCACCACACAAACGGCCTTGCTTTGGCGGGAAACTCTCTCTCTCTACGATTTCTCTGAGTATTTTTACTCTGGATTGGATGAATGAAATCGATAGAGAGGACCCCATATTTATAGAAACGAGGGGTAAGTCTTGCCCCACGAACAGGCATGACTGGCCAGCGGATGGGCACAATCGGCCAAGGGTTACACCCTCTCGGCCGCATGCATCCCTTCGCCAATACCGCATGGGTTTGGGTCGGACAGAGGCCCAAGGCCTTACCCAATCCCTCTGGAGTTAGCCCATGGTAGGACAGAGGCCCAAGGCTGGACCCCAATGGCCCACCACCGGCCCGGACCCAGACCATCGGACCGAAACCCGAACAGTCTGTCCAGCTGAGATGAGCTGACTTCCAGCTGCCTCTGCTGAGGGAGCTAGTAGTTCAGCTAATGGAGCTGACTTAGTAGTGGCCGAGCTGGAGTGAGCTTAACCTAACTCCGTTGAGCTGGTCGAGCTACCTGTTCCATCCGCCCAGCTACCATCTTACTCGTCCTAGTTCACTCTCGACTTGTGTAAGGTTAAGTCTAAGTTTCCTTACAACCTTAACCTTCTTATCTGGCCATGGAACGCTTGTCTTGATGTCCTAAGACTGACTAGTACGTTTCCTCGAACCATGGCTGTCCCAATGATCCTATTCAGGATACGGGATGTTACAGGACGTCCTGTGTGTACTGAACAGACAGCCCACGTGGGCCAAAATCACCCGAACAGTCCACGGGAAGGGTCAGTGTGCTGAGTCCAAGGACCAACGTTATGATATGTGTACTGATGGACAGCCACAAACGTCCTGTGTGTGCTGACGGACACACACAAACACACACGGACAGCCACAGACGTCCTGTGTGTGCTGACGGACACACACGAACGTCGGGTGTGTGCTGACGGACACCCACGGGCATCCTGTGTGTACTGAAAAGACAGCCCACTAGGGCCAAAATCACCCGAACAGTCCACAGGAAGGGCCAGCATGCTGAGTCCAAGGACCAGCGTGCTGATATGTGTACTGATGAACAGCCACGTTCGTCCTGTGTGTGCCGACGGACACAAACGGACACACAAGGACACACACAGACAGCCACGGACGTCCTATGTGTGCTGACGGACAGCCATGGACAGTCACAGACGTCCTGTCTGTGCTGGCGGACACCCACGAACGTCCTGTGTGTACTGAACAGACAGCCGACGTGGGCCAAAATCACCCAAACAGGCCACGGGAAGGGCCAGCGTGCTGAGTCCAAGGACCAGCGTGCTGATATGTGTACTGATGTACAGCCACAGATGTCCTGTGTGTGCTGACGGACACACACGGACACACACGGACAGCCACGAACGACTTGTGTGTGCTGACAGACACACACGGACGTCCTGTGTGTGCTGACGGACACCCACGGACGTCCTGTTTGTGCTGGCGGACACCCACGGACGTCCTGTGTGTACTGAACAGACAGCCCACGTGGGGCCAAAATCACCTAAACAGTCCACGGGATGGCCCAGCGCGGACGTTCTATGTGTGCTGACGGACACACACGAACGTCCTGTGTGTGTTGACGGACACCCACGGATGTCCTGTGTGTACTGAACAGACAGCCCACGTGGGCCAATATCACCCAAACATTCCACGGGAAGGGCCAGCGTGCTGAGTCCAAGGACCAACGTGCTGATATGTGTACTGTTGGACAGCCACGGACGTCCTGTGTGTGCTGACGGACACAGACGGACACACACGGACACACACGAACAGCCACGGATGTCCTGTGTGTGCTGGCGGACACCCACGGACGTTCTGTTTGTACTGAACAGACAGCCCACGTGGGCCAAAATCACCCGAACAGTCCACGGGAAGGGTCAGCGTGCTGAGTCCAAGGACCAACGTGCTGATATGTGTACGGATGGACAGCCACAGACGTCTTGTGTGTGCTGACAGACACACACGGACGACTTGTGTGTGCTGACGGACACACACGGACGTCCTGTGTGTGCTGACGGACACCCACTGACGTCCTGTGTGTGCTGGCGGACACCCACGGACTTCCTGTGTGTACTGAACAAACAGCCTACGTGGACCAAAATCACCCAAACAGTCCACGGGATGGCCCAGCGTGCTGATTCCAAGGACCAAAGTGCTGATATGTGTACTGATGGACAGCCACGTATGTCATGTGTGTGCTGATGGAAACACACACGGACAGCTACGTACATCCTTTATGTGCTAACGGACACACACGAACGTCATGTGTGTGCTGATGGACACCCACATACATCCTGTGTGTACTGAACAGACATCCCACATGGACCAAAATCACCCGAAGAGTCCACGGGAAGGGCCAGTGTGCAGAGTCCAATGAACAGCGTTCTGATATGTGTACTGATGGACAGCCAGGAACGTCCTGTGTGTGCTGACGGAAACACACGGACACACATGAACAGCCATGGACGTCCTGAGTGTGCTGGCGGACACCCACGGACGTTCTGTGTGTACTGAACAGACAGCCATGGATGTCTTGTGTGTGCTGATGGACAGCCACATACGTCCTGTGTGTACTGAACAGACAGCCCACATGGGCCAAAATCACCCGAACAGTCCACGGGAAGGGCCAGCGTGCTGATATGTGTACTGATGGACAGCCACGGACGTCCTGTGTGTGCTGACGGACAAGCACGGACAGCCACGGACTACCTGTGTGTGCTGACGGACACACACGGACGTCTTGTGTGTGCTGACGGACACCCACGGACGTCCTGTGTGTGCTGGCGGACACCCACGGACATCCTGTGTGTACTGAACAGACAGCCCACGTGGGGCAACATCACCCAAACAGTCCACGGGATTGCCCAGCGTGCTGATTCCAAGGACCAATGTGCTGATATGTGTACTGATGGACAGCCACGGATGTCCTGTGTGTGCTGACGGACACACACGGACACACACACGGACAGCTACAGACGTTCTTTATGTGCTGACAGACACACACGAACGTCATGTATGTGCTGACGGACACCCACGGACGTCATGTGTGTACTGAACAGACATCCCACGTGGGCCAAAATCACCCGAAGAGTCCACGGGAAGGGCCAGTGTGCTGAGTCCAAAGAACAGCGTGCTGATATGTGTACTGATGGACAGCCAGGAATGTCCTGTGTGTGCTGACGGAAACACACGGACACACACGGACAGCCACGAACGTCCTATGTGTGCTGACAGACAGCCACAGACATCCTGTGTGTGCTGGCGGACACCCACGGACGTCCTGTGTGTACTGAACAAACAGCCTACGTGGGCCAAAATCATCCAAACAGTTCACGGGATGGGCCAGCGTGCTGAGTTCAAGGACCAACGTGCTGATATGTGTACTGATGGACAGCCACGGACGTCCTGTGTGTGCTGACGGACACACACGGACAGCCACAGACGTCCTATGTGTGCTGACAGACACACACGAACGTCCCGTGTGTGCTGACGGGCAGCCACGGATGTCCTGTGTGTACTGAACAGACAGCCTACATGGCCCAAAATCACCCGAACAGTCCATGGGAAGGGTCAGCGTGCTGAGTCCAAGGACCAACGTGCTGATATGTGTACTGATGGACAGCCACAGACGTCCTGTGTGTGCTGACGGACACACACGGACAGCCACGGACAACCTGTGTGTGCTGACGGACACACACGGATGTCCTGTGTGTGCTGACGAACACCCACGGATGTCCTGAGTGTGCTGACGGACACCCAGGGACGTCCTGTGTGTTCTGGCGGACACCCACGGACGTCCTGTGTGTACTCAACAGACAGGCCACGTGGGCCAAAATCACCCAAACAGTCCACGGGATGGGCCAGCGTGCTGAGTTCAAGGACCAACGTGCTGATATGTGTACTGATGGACAGCCACGGACGTCCTGTGTGTGCTGACGGACACACAAGGACAAACACGGACAGCCACAGACGTCCTATGTGTGCTGACAGACACACACGAACGTCCCGTGTGTGCTAACAGACAGCCACAAACGTCCTGTGTGTACTGAACAGACAGCCCACATGGGCCGAAATCACCCGAACAGTCCACGGGAAGGGTCAGCGTGCTGAGTCCAAGGACCAACGTGCTGATATGTGTACTGATGGACAGCCACAGACGTCCTGTGTGTGCTGATGGACACACACGGACAGCCACGGACGACCTGTGTGTGCTGACGGACACACACGGACGTCCTGTGTGTGCTGACGGACACCCACGGATGTCCTGTGTGTACTGAACAGACAGCCCACGTGGGCCAAAATCACCCGAACAGTCCACGGGAAGGGCCAGCGTGCTGATATGTGTACTGATGGACAGCCACTGTAAGACCCAATCCCGGCCGCCTAGGCCGCGGTCGATGCCTCACGTCGCTCGGTCCACTTCCTGGCCGAACCTCTTAATTTCTGCCCTTTATTTATAATATCGCCTAAAGGCTAGGGCTAACTTAGACCTTAGCTGAAGACTTACCTAGTCATTAATAGCCTAGATCCTTTCAACAGATACGCAGCGGAATATTCTCTAGTTAACCATTGGTCTAAAACCAATCTAACACTTGTCTGGTCGAATCACCTTAGCCTTGGTCAGTTTACTCAACTACCAATTAGCTTAAAGGTCAATCCTAAACCCAAACCAAGCCATACGATTCTGAGGTTCCATTCCCCTAAACCATTCTATCTAGATCTACATAAGTAAATGCTAGATCATACCTTTGCCACATCTATGGAGCATATTAGCTCATCGCTCCTCCATTGACTCGAATTGCTCTTGCTTAACAGCTGGCCATGATCACTCAATGATCTTACTTATGGTCCTTATCTTGACTCCTGCGTCAAACAGCTCCCCTAGGTACTTAGTCATTCAACCAACCATCCCCACAGACATAAGTAACCTTTGAGAAGTCTTTGAAAGGATAAGGGTTTGCATCTGGCCTTTCTCGGCTCATGCACAATCCAAAATCCTTTTGCCTTATAGGCAATAGTACCAAGTCCATCTTCTGGACTGACAAAGCTCATTAGATCCTAAGTCAATCAACCAACCATCCTCACATGACTTGGAACTGATGAGTCATCATCTGGCCTGACCGGCCTTGGGACTTAACCCAGACAACATATATGATTTGTTCATACCAACCGATGCATTCAGTAATCAGGTTAGGACCGACACCTTGAACCATCATTCAGAGGTCAGGTCGTCCACACTCAACCATGATCAGATCTTACACGGCCTTCCTTGAACAATCACAATTAGGCTCAGTATCTATGGTCTACGACACATAGTACTAGCCACACACTTCGTCATGACTCTTAGCCAATCTCGAAGCTATCAACACCAAGGTTGATATCTAGAAGCATCACATCAATACTCTTACTCCAGCATCGTGACTATCCATACTAGTGTTCGGCCATCGAACCATCGTCATGAAACATGATCCGACCACTAGACTTGATAAGCCATCGTCCACTTAGCATGTACTGATATAACTGGCCTTCCATTGCCATCATGTGGGTCTACCCCCTACATAAGGCATATGGCGCCTATCCTACTCACCAACCCGAGGTTGATTGTAAGATATCCCACTTAGCCTTTGCGGCTAGAACCATCCAATCATAGCCGGATCGTCCATTGTCCCGTATAACCGTCTGGTTAAGATCTAGGTGCGATCGGCAAGTTATAAGTCCGGCCCAAAGGCTCACGGTCCTTCTTACCTGATCCAACCCAAAGCCTGGATCTATACCACCGAGTAAGGCCCAAGCCCAAACCGGATTTCCTTGCAACCAATCAGACCTTGCGACACAACACTCCGGTTAAACTAACCGTCCGTCCGTTCGACTATGCAGCCGCGGACTGTCCACTTGGTTCGGCCTAAGCCTTGAACCAATGGCACCGTTTGGAACTCACACCGTTTGGGAACTAGTACCCTTTGGACTCTCGTGCCTCTTGGCAACTTGAAGGACCCTAAGATCGGATTGCCCTCGACTGGATTCGTTTGGATATGAACTCCGGAAAGGAGAACTGATGGAACGTAGGGTCGCACAAGGGTTGCGGATGTTCCCTTGATATTCCCGACTTCAATGGCGCTTGATATGACTCACAAGTCCGCCAAGGAAGATCTCGAACTGGTTGCTTGATATGACTCACAAGACCAACTAGTTGAGAAGTGAATTGCTCGGATATGACTCACCAAGACAATCGAAAACAAGTTCTAAAGAGAACAGAGAGTTTAAACTCAGAAATTTAATCCAAAATGATCTGATTTTATTAATGAAATGAAACATTTATTTATAGTACAAGTAGGAGACAAAGGGGCTACTTGACTAGAAGTTTGAAAGACAAATAAAATTAAAGACATTTGACTAGAATTTTGAAAGACAAAGAAGAAAGACTCTTCAATTTGCGGACTGGTCAAAGTGACCCTTCGGCTGGTTGAACTGCGGCCAGGAGCAGGACGGTCGTGGGCCAGTCCGTCTGTTCCGTCATGTCCGTCTCCTGAACCATCTTCGACCATAATCGTCCTAAGTCTTCTAAAAGATGAAGAATCTGTGCCTTAGAGAGATTCGGATGATCAAAGTGCATGAACTGATCAAATGGATCGATCAGTTCGTCAATACGGTCGGTACGTTCCAAACGTGCGAGAAGAGAGAAGTCGCGTCCAGTTCTTTGTTTGGCTCGGCCTAAGTTGCTTCTGGCTTGACCGTCAGTCTGAGATTGGCGAGTTGTCCGAGAGAGAGACGATCCAGTACGGTCAGTTCGGCTGATAGGTCGAGGATCCAGTCTAAGCTCCTTCCCGTCCATCCGTGGATCAATCCGGTACACAGCTCGGCCTCGGTTGGGGCGATGAACCTCGGTTTGAATGTCCTGATCTTCCTGATGGTCGAGTTCCTCGGACTGAGGCACATCATTCCCTCCCTCTTTAAAAGGAATTGTCCACAAATCTGGATTATCTGCAAGAAAAGGAGATAGATCAGAAACATTAAAACTTGAAGAGATTTCATACTTACCTTCCAAATCAAGCTGGTAAGCATTATCATTGATCCTTCTAAGAATCCGGAATGGACCGTCGACTCGAGGCATAAGTTTGGACTTCCTTTCTTCTGGGAATCGTTCCTTCCTCAAATGAACCCAAACCAAGTCACCTTCTTGGAAAACCAACTCCTTTCGCTTCTTGTTGGCATATCTTTTGTAACCCTCGGTTTTGGTTTCAATGTTGACTCGAACTTGTTCATGAAGCTTTTTGATGGTGTCCGCCCTTCTTTTACCATCTGTACTAACTCTTTCACTCAAAGGTAAAGGTAAAAGATCAAGTGGAGATAAGGGATTAAAACCATAAACAACTTCAAAAGGAGAGAACTTTGTAGCTGAATGCATAGCATGATTATAAGCAAACTCAACATGTGGCAAGCAATCTTCCCAAGACTTAATATTTTTCTTGACCAAAGATCTAAGCAAAGCGGACAAAGTTCGATTAACAACTTCGGTTTGACCATCAGTTTGCGGATGACAAGTTGTGGAAAACATCAATCTCGTTCCTAACTTAGACCACAAAGTTTTCCAAAAATAACTAAGAAACTTAGCATCACGATCAGAAACAATGGTCTTAGGCATTCCATGCAATCTCACAATTTCCCTAAAGAACAGATCAACAACTTGTACAGCATCATCAGTTTTATGGCAAGGAATAAAGTGAGCCATTTTCGAAAATCTATCGACAACCACAAAGATAGAGTCTCGGCCATTCTTAGTTCTAGGCAATCCAAGAACAAAATCCATAGAAATATCAATCCAAGGATGAGAAGGAATGGGTAAGGCCGAGTACAAACCGTGATTGGATGCCTTGGCTTTGGACTTCTTGCACACCACACATCGTCCACAAATTCTCTCTACGTCCTTCATCAAGCTAGGCCAGTAGAAATGATCATACACGGCCTTGTATGTCTTCTTGATTCCAAAGTGTCCCATAAGACCTCCTCCATGAGATTCCCTGAGAAACAACTCCCTCAAAGAACATTGGGGCACACACAAACGGTTATCATAGAAAAGAAAACCCGAGTTTCGATAGTACTTGCCATAAGCCACTCTGGAACACTTGTTGAAAATTCAAAACCAAGAAGTTTTGTTTCGAGGGCTGAAAGAAGAGTATACCTTCGGGACAAAGCATCAGCCACAACGTTTTCCTTACCTTGCTTGTATTTGATGACATAAGGAAATGTCTCAATGAACTCAACCCAGCGGGCATGCCTCTTGTTCAGCTTCTGTTGGCCCTTAAGGTGTTTCAGGGACTGATGATCCGTGTGGATAACAAACTCCTTAGCCCAAAGATAGTGTTGCCACGTTTGAAGAGCTCTTACCAAAGCATACAACTCTTGATCATAAGTTGGGTAGTTGAGTGTGGCGCCTCCAAGCTTCTCACTGAAGTAAGCAATAGGCTTTCTATCCTGCATCAAAACTGAACCAATACCAACACCCGAAGCATCACATTCGATCTCAAACGTTTTAGAAAAGTCAGGAAGAACAAGTAAAGGAGCATTAGTCAACTTCCCTTTAAGGATTTGGAAGGCTTCTTCTTGAGCTTGTTCCCATTTGAACCCAACATTCTTTTTAATGACTTCGGTCAATGGGGCCGCTATGGTACTGAAATCTTGGACGAACCGTCGATAGAACCCGGCAAGGCCGTGGAAGCTCCTTACTTCACTCACGTTCGTTGGACTTGGCCAGTCTCGGATGGCTTTGATTTTCTCCTCGTCCACTCTAAGTCCTTCAGCACCTACAACAAAACCTAAGAAGACCACATGATCTGTGCCAAAAGAACACTTTCCAAGGTTAGCAAACAAATGTTCCTTTCTAAGAACTTCAAGGACAGATTTCAAATGTTTCTTATGTTCATCCATGTTCTTGCTGTAGATAAGAATATCATCAAAGTAAACTACCACAAAATGACCAATGAATGCTCTCAAGATATGGTTCATCAATCGCATGAAAGTGCTAGGTGCATTAGTAAGACCAAATGGCATGACTAACCATTCATACAATCCTAGCTTGGTTTTAAATGCAGTTTTCCATTCATCACCTTCTTTCATTCGGATTTGGTGATAGCCACTTTTCAAATCTATCTTAGAAAAGACACATGAACCGTAAAGTTCATCAAGCATGTCGTCTAGTCTAGGAATGGGATGCCTATACTTTACCGTAATGTTGTTGATGGCACGGCAGTCCACACACATGCGCCATGATCCATCCTTTTTGGGGACAAGTAGAACTGGGACGGCACAAGGACTGAGGCTTTCCCTGATGTAACCTTTCTCCATAAGGTCTCCAATTTGTTTCTCAAGTTCCTTGGTCTCCACCGGATTGGTTCTGTAAGCTGGCCGGTTAGGTAGAGACGCACCGGAACAAAGTCAATCTGATGTTCAATCCCTCGTACTGGCGGCAAACCCTTTGGGTTTTCATCTGGAAAGACATCAGAATATTCCTGCAAGACATCTAGCAAATCACTCGGAACTTCCGGTGCAAGGTTATAAGAAGTAGAAGCCATCAGAGATTCTTTGTACACAAGTAACAGAAAGGGCTTTTGAGAGTAAAGAGACTTCTTAACCTGACTTTGTTTGATAAAGAAGTTGGAGTTCTGGATTGACGACTCAGGTTTGTCCGGTTTGGACTCTTGTTCACGGTTCTTTTTGAGTTGGAGCTGGTCTTGATGGACCTCCAAGGGCGAGAGTGGTACAAGCGTGATCTTCTTTCCTTTATGGTCAAAGGAGTACCGGTTTGTGTAACCATCATGGACGGTTCTTTTATCAAATTGCCATGGACGTCCCAACAGAACATGACAAGCATCCATGGGAAGAACGTTGCACACAATCTCGTCTTCATAACGACCAATGGTGAGAGGGATCGTGACTTGCTCCTTAACATACTGTTCACCAGTTTCATTGAGCCATTCCAACCTGAAAGGACGAGAAAGAGGTCGAGTAGCTAGACCTAATTTCCTGACAAGAGTATCACTAGCAACATTAGTACAACTCCCACCATCAATGATTAAAGAACAAACTTTTTCAGAGATTAAACAACGAGAATGAAAGAGATTCTCCCTTTGTTCCTTTTCATTGGTTTTGGGCTGAACACTCAAGGAACGTCTAGTGACCAGTAGTGGTCCGTGAGCTGGATAGTCAAAGCTATCTTCATCATCAAAGATCGGCTCAGAATCTGGATCAAAGGTCGGGTCATGGTCGTTGTCCGTGTGGCCGTTCGCGTGGCCGTCCGTGAAGATGGGATGCCCCAAACCTTCCTAGCCACAAGTAATGGTCCGTGATGTGGGTAGTCAAAGGACTCCTCTTCCTTATCAAAGATAGGACCAAGATCCTCCTTGTCTTCTTGTTCATCCTCGGACTCAACTTCACCATTTTCCAAGAGAATCATCACACGCTGGTTTGGACAGTTCTTGGCATAATGTCCTAGCCCTTGACATTTGAAACATCTAATGTCTCTTGCTCGGCTTGAGTCGTCTACTGCTTTTCCTTTGTCATCTCGAGTGGAAACATCAGTTTTAAAGGCAGTATGTGTTGTGATAGGCGACTTACCTTTGTCTTGATAGCTTGGCTTAGGAGCATAGGCCGGTTTAGGAGAGTAGGCCGGCTTAGAAGTAGTGGCCGGTTTTGAGAAACTCCTTCTCTTGAGTTGTTGCTCGATCAAGATGGCTTTGTGTAGCATCTGTTCCACACTTCCATACTCTTGAAGCTCCATACGATCTTGGATGTCACGGTTGAGGCCTGAAAGAAAGCGAGCCATAGTGGGTCCAAAGGTTCATCCGTGTCCTTTTGGTCATCAAAACTTCCATCTCTTGATAATAGTCTTCCACAGATTTGGTTCCTTGAAGCAAACGTCTTAACTTCTGGTGAAGGTCGCGGTGATAATGGGTTGGCACGAATCGTTTCCTCATCAACAAGGTAAGCTCATCCCATGTCTCAATCGGCCGCTCACCTGTTCTCCTCCTGTGGGTCAACACTTGATCATACCAGTTAATAGCATAGCCAGAGAATTCAGTGGCCGCAAGCCTTACTTTTCTAAGTTCAGAATAGTT
Organism: Brassica rapa; assembly: GCF_000309985.2. Lineage (NCBI taxonomy): Eukaryota > Viridiplantae > Streptophyta > Magnoliopsida > Brassicales > Brassicaceae > Brassica > Brassica rapa. The sequence continues at coordinate 4,664 of NW_022610345.1, read as the reverse complement.
TTGACAATCAAAGACATGCTCAATTTTTCTTTCCCACTCTAGAAAAGCATCAGGGTCGTTTTTACCATCAAAAGGTGGAATTTTCAATTTCAATCCGTTCAAACTATCATCAGTACGATTGTTTCTAGCAAATGGATTGACATCACCTGGGTTTCGAGTTCTATGACCTCTTCTTGGCCGGTAAGCGGATCTGACCTCGTCCTCTTGGGCGTCCTCATCAGGAAACTCATCATCTGACCGGGTATTCCTTCGCGGCTGATTGGTTCTTGTCCTTGATCTAGGATGGGACTGGCTTACTTGAAGTTCGTCAAGCCTTTGATGGATCTGCTCTAGACCTGTGTTTATAAGGTTAGAAAAAGAATCATTCAAAGCTCGCATCTGAAGATTAGACAGTCCAGCAACTGAATTTCCGGGACGGTTTTGTTCTTCATGGCTACTCATGGTTCCTGAAATTTCTTAAACACAAAACGTTAGGATTAAAACTCACACTCTCAAGTGTTTGTTCCTCACCCACACACGTGTTTCTCTCGATTTAAAAGTGATCACTCAAGTTTCCACTCAAAGTTCTATGAAGAACAGATCTCGGAATCTGGATGGCCAAACTTAAGCAAAACACACGGGAACTTTAAAGATAGAAAGATAAGAGATTTGTTAAAAAAAATCCGTTTTAACCTCCTCAAAGGCTGGATTTCTCCTCAGCCAGCAGGCTTCCTCTTCCACCACCAATCCACAAAGTAAACTCTTTCTTTTTTTTTTTTTATAATATGGATCTTGCTTGTTTCTTTTTTTTTTTTTTTTTTATAAGTGGATGGTAATGAGGGGCCCGGATTCAAGATAGACAGATGAAGAAGTGTTTAGAAGAAAATGGAAGATGAGAAGATGGATCGAGATAGAGAATACCAGAAGAGTGGCTCTGAACCACTTGAAGGACCCTAAGATCGGATTGCCCTCGACTGGATTCGTTTGGATATGAACTCCGGAAAGGAGAACTGATGGAACGTTGGGTCGCACAAGGGTTGCGGATGTTCCCTTGATATTCCCGACTTCAATGGCGCTTGATATGACTCACAAGTCCGCCAAGGAAGATCTCGAACTGGTTGCTTGATATGACTCACAAGACCAACTAGTTGAGAAGTGAATTGCTCGGATATGACTCACCAAGACAATCGAAAACAAGTTCTAAAGAGAACAGAGAGTTTAAACTCAGAAACTTAATCCAAAATGATCTGATTTTATTAATGAAATGAAACACTTATTTATAGTACAAGTAGGAGACAAAGGGGCTACTTGACTAGAAGTTTGAAAGACAAATAAAATTAAAGACATTTGACTAGAATTTTGAAAGACAAAGAAGAAAGACTCTTCAATTTGCGGACTGGTCAAAGTGACCCTTCGGCTGGTTGAACCGCGGCCAGGAGCAGGACGGTCGCGGGCCAGTCCGTCTGTTCCGTCTTGTCCGTCTCCTGAACCATCTTCGACCATAATCGTCCTAAGTCTTCTGAAAGATGAAGAATCTGTGCCTTAGAGAGATTCGGATGATCAAAGTGCATGAACTGATCAAATGGATCGATCAGTTTGCCAATACGGTCGGTACGTTCCAAACGTGCGAGAAGAGAGAAGTCGCGTCCAGTTCTTTGTTCGGCTCGGCCTAAGTTGCTTCTGGCTTGACCGTCAGTCTGAGATTGGCGAGTTGTCCGAGAGAGAGACGATCCAGTACGGTCAGTTCGGCTGATAGGTCGAGGATCCAGTCTAAGCTCCTTCCCGTCCATCCGTGGATCAATCCGGTACACAGCTCGGCCTCGGTTGGGGCGATGAACCTCGGTTGGAATGTCCTGATCTTCCTGATGGTCGAGTTCCTCAGACTGAGGCACATCACAACTCATGACCCTTGGCATCTCGCACCCATTCAGGTGATGATTATACCTTGTCCCAAGACAAAATATTCCAACCCAACTTATTCTAGTCTTGATCAGAGAATAGAACAAGCTTGATTCAAAACCACCAAATGACCACTTCGATGTACCAGTCAAGTCCTCACGAACTTGTTCCAATCTTTAGGCTGCTTGTCCTACAACAAGTCCTAACAGATTGTTATGGTTCTTTTGTCCTTCATGGACAATAAGGTTCATGACCTCAGCCACAACGTAATGGATCATCCCCTTAAACGGACACAACCTTTTCAGGCTTGGCCACATTGCGATATTAGTCCCTCCAGACTAAAAACGCCTCAGACTTGACTTCTGTCCTTCACTGGACTTTGTCATAATTTGATCCTGGTCCATTTACAGACATGATCGTATTCCGGTCATGGTCCACTCAGGGACTCGACCGTTTCACCCCGACCATAGGTCCATCTCCGAATAGGTCGTGGCCTGATCCTCGTCCATTACTAGACTTGATCATTCTCAACCGTAGGTCAAACTCCGACTTGGTTGTACTGCGACCAAGGTCCTCTCTCGGACATGGTCAACTTCGGCTCTGCCATCTCGGCCGGAGCCAAAGAAACGGACTCTAGGACAACGGAACTGTCCCTGGTTCCAGTTTAATCATAAATGGATCGGACCTATCAGGGGGGACACCCTGTAGCAAACAAAACACATCTGGGAACTCGGACACCAACGAATCCTCAGAAAGGTCTTTCAGACAGACAGAACTGCCAGGCTCTGTAGTTGTAATTGTAGCCAAAAAGGACTGACAATCCTGTTCCAGCATCCGAATCGCTCGAACTGCTGAAACCACTACTTTCTCTTGAGCCGGACACAGACATTGTTACTGGATCGGATGAAGCCCAGTCTCCAATTGCACACGACCTTTATGGCAATCGAGAGTGGCCCGATACTTTCCCAACCAGTCCATACCTAGGATCATCGCGTGATTCTTTAGGTGGACACAGACAGATTCACAGGGAATACCTTTCCCTGAATTGACACGGGGATATTTAACATGAGACCTAATGAGTTCCTGGCTTGCCCTCCGGCCGCCCTCACTATCCCGAAATAATCACCAGCGTCCAGACAGAACAGACCCTTTCCGACCAGTCCCGGACTCACAAAACCTATGTGTAGCCTCTGCGTCGGAAAGTACGTGGGTTTTTACACCACCAATCATGAGGGTTCCTATCAGAGACCCCCATCAGAATCCCTAGACAATTCTAGGTTCCAGACCAAGCATTACTACTTGAATGTAAAATGATAAATTTAGAGATTGCCAGAGATCGAATCAAAAGATCCGAAAGCTCCGTCGTCTCGTGACAGTTCATACACCCTTGGTGTTGTGGTTGGTTTGCCTTGGGACGCCTTGCCTGTGTCTCCATGGCCCTTCCCCTGACTTCCTTGCAGCTTGGGACACTCCGATCGGAAATGTCCTTGCTGGCCACAATGGAAACAAGTCATCTGGCCGCTTCTACCTGACAGTTTCTGTCGAGGACAGTTCTGAACCCCATGGTCCATGATGCCACAACGAACACAAGCCCCCTTGGCCTTCCAGCACTCACCGGTATGGTTTCCGTCCACATTTGCAACCAGAGGTCTTACCTCCTTCCACCTGGTCCAATTTTCTCTTTTTATCATTAGTCTTGCCCGATGGGCCAGACTGTGGCTTAGCCTTAAGCTTAGCTTCTTCAGCCAAGTTAGACTCCAACAAAGCCACCCGTTTCACTTCCAGTGGGTACCTAGATGAGTAGCATTTCGGTTTAATCACACATTTGGAAAATGTCCCATACCATTCTCCAAAGCGTCTTACTATTGCGAATGCTGACACCATTCACAACAGAAATTATAATATACCTCAATCCCATCATACTAAGATACTTAACATCATGTTCTTCCAATGATTGGAACGAACACCCTGAGTTTCCTCAATTCTTTCTTTGGACGGATTCAGATTGGAATTGATTCATTCCATCCAACTAGATCTAAGGAAACCTACCTTGACCTATACCGAGTCCTAGCTGATCCATCTGATCACAAGTCGACTCGTTTGCTGGTCATGTATTGTCTCCTTTGAGTCAGATTTAACATTGCATATGCTTTACTTATTATGAACGGCCATCAAGGGATAACACTTAACTTCAGTAGAGTGCTGCACGTTTATTTCAACCTAAGCCACTCTCTGGTCCATGTTACTTCCCTTGTCCAGGTAATCCATAAACAAGTTTTGCATTGCTTCCATCCCTTCCAACCCGTCTATTACTTCTAAATACTAGATCGACCAACCTTTCTGTTTTTCGGTTCTTGCCCTTGGAAAATGTATCTTGCTAAGCCGGTTCATCTTAGAATTCGCTAATTCACAAGCATGATACCCTAGCTTACCTCAACACTCTTTCTTGGCTCACCCCAACTAAGGTTTCATAGTCATCATAGTTTTGGAAATAATTTCGGTATGGAATGCATCATCATAGAGCGTTGTCCTAAACAGGATCAAGCATGCTCTGATACTAACTTGTAAGACCCGATCCCGGCCGCCTAGGCCGCGGTCGATGCCTCACGTCGCTCGGTCCACTTCCTGGCCGAACCTCTTAATTAATTTCTGCCCTTTTTATAATATCGCCTAAAGGCGAGGGCTAACATTAGACCTTAGCTAAATACTTACCTAGTCATTAATAGCCTAGATCCTTTCCAACAGATACGCAGCGGAATATTCTTTAGTTAACCATTGGTCTAAAA